>NW_022639493.1:558275-562929 GCF_010583005.1 Odontomachus brunneus | reverse complement strand
GAGAGAGAGAGAGAGAGAGAGAGAGAGAGAGAGAGAGAGAGAGAGCGATACAAAAACGCACAGACTTGCGTGTTACGAGTGTAATGACATTCGCCAGGCATAAATTCACTTTTGACTCGACCCGCTTAATCTTCCATCATTTTTATTAAAGCATGCGTGCCGCGCGTGAGACGAAGGCAAAAGGCGCGCGCGGCAGAAAGAGAGGGAGAGAGAATTCGCTTTTATGCGTGCGTTCCGTGCACGTCCGGTGGGAGGAGCGAATCGTTGGCCGCATAAACAAGTTTTAATCGGCCTCGGGCATTCGCCGCGCTGAATAAATATTGATATCGAGTGACGCGACGGCCAATCAGAGCCGTGGTTTACGAAACAGAGCGCTTTACCGTCTCGTTTGTTCCGCGCGCGCGAATATTTCGCTTTGGTGATAGTCGGCGAGAACGTAACGTCGAAAGCTCTGTTTATTATTTCCAAATTAAGCCCGGCGTTGTGGCGTGCAATTCGCGATACCGCGAGCCACATCGTCGTCGGCAGACACATATGTGGATAGGTAGATCGAGCGATGTATTCAATCACAGCGATATCTTTCAAAACTTTGATCAATTAGCGAAACAGTGCGTTTACGCGGGAAAAGGTTCTCTCCCTTTTTTTCTCGTATTTATCGGAGCGATCCTTTCGGCACGTCATCGCGTACGCGCGATAGTCGGCTTAAGTGACATCGGTCGAGCAAAGCTCTCCTTCTCGCAACGCGAGAACCTCTCAAACGCCGCAGATAAGCATCTCACGAGAGTGCATTACGAGGCCGCGAGTGACTCTCTCTCGCGTTTGATAAGTGATCGAACTATTCCGGGGGAAGGCATCGCGAGTCCTCGTCGACGTCGTGGAGGACCAAGTATCGCGCATGCGTCCGCGGGCTGTCTCCTCCGTGTGTTCCTCTCTTTCGACTTCCCTCTCTCCGTGATGTTCCCTCCGCCGCGAAGGAAGGAAGGACGGACGGAGCGAGGGCGAGAGAGCGAGAGCCGTCCGTCGTCGTGGAGAGAAGATTGGCGCGCGGGAGCGACAAGGACGGAATTTCGCGAGTGCGAGCGAGCGAGTCCGCGTGCTTGCAGGGCAGAGAGGAAGCGAGAGAGCGATGAGGAGAACGAGAGGGACAGGGTGCCGCCGTCTCCATGGCAACGAGGCGAGGCGGGAATGCGACGGTAACCATGGCAGCCGCGGGTTCCTCTCTCGGGCCGACCTGTCTGTCCCTCTTTCTGGCCTCTCGTCCTCCTCGTTCTCCTCATCTAGACCTCTTCCTTCCGCCCACGAGGCGAACGGGCCGCCGCGCCGTGGACGCCGCTCCTCTCGAGCCGATCCGCCGAAGAAAGGTGGGGCGGACTTGGGCTCGCGCGCCGCTCCGCAGAAAAGGGTTTTCTCTTTTTCTTCCTCTTTCCACCTTTCGTTTCGCGCGGCCTCCCGTGAATCCTTTTTTCCGTGTTCACGAGTATCGAGTCGATCTCGACGCGGCGCGCGAGTAACGAGACGGTAGTGACTCGATGGCGACGCGCAAGGACCGATGCAAAATCCCGTGACTTTAGATAACTTTAACAATCTGGATGTGTATCTCATCATCGCGCCGTTGTTTACGGCTTCCAAGATCGATGAGAGACGTCAGATTAATCCATCGCGTTAAACGAAGAGACGATATGTGAAGGCTGTAATATCCTCGCGGAATAATTTTCCGTCTCACCGCTCGAGACAAACGCAAACGCGCAATCTCGAAGAAATTGGCCGTTTTCGTTTTCCCTCTCGCGTGTGGGTTTCTCTTGATATTCTCAGCTATAAATTGCCTCGGCGTACTTGGAGCGAGCAGCGCGTCAAGCTCGCATGCGTTTAAGCGCGCCTAGTTAAGAGCTATCGACATTCTTCGACGCGGAAACGCAGTTCGCCACTCAGCCTTCGCGGGCGCGGAATATCACAGACGCGACTGATTATGTACGACTGTCGTGGAATCCCGGGATTCCAGGCGTCGTTTAACTCTCGATACGTCGCGCGGCGAGAGTCGAGTCTCTGCGTCGACGACGACATTAGCGTGCCTCCGCGTTTTCCCTGACTGCATATTTCCGTCTCGCCGTCTATTACGCACAGGCGACGGTGCGCCGTCTCCCCGATGTCGTTTGTGTTATTTCGAGTTTCGTAAGAACGCGCCGCATGCCCCGACATCGCGATTTTTTCCGCGATTGTCGTGCTGGACGACGCGCATCGCTCGATCGCCTCCCAAAAGCCGCGCCAATCTTCCGTGCGACCGCGTCTGGTCCGAGAACGATGTCCTCTCCCGACTGTTCAGTCACGTCGACGTTAACGGGAATTAGGCCGGCTTTTTTTCAATTGCGCGGATCGACGACCTCGCTCTTGCAATGACTTTTCGAGATCTCCTCGGGTAACGTGTGACTCTCGTCTCGTAATTCCGAAGCGCGCGCGTTCCCCCGAGTCGGAATTTCGGCCGCGGTTTCGGATAGGGTGGGACAAAACGAATTAGGACGCGGTGGCGGAAACAAATTCGTCGAAATTTCGTCAGAGCCAGTACACGACCGCTCGCGCGCAGCAGAGATCTCGTTACGTTTACCGGTAGAAGGAGGTTAGCTGGGTTAGACGAGCGGTGGCTGTGTCAGAGGAACAGAGGTGAAAGAGGAGGACGAGGAAGAGGAGGACGAGTGGAAGGCGGGTGGAATTCTCTCGGTTTGGTTTTTCGTAGGTCGCACATCACATCCCTCTCTCTTTCTCTTTTCCTCTTTGCCCCGTCTCCGTCGCGCGGAACCACCGTTCTGTGCACACCCGCTGCCATCACCCCTCCCCCCGTCGCCACCCGTATCGCCCCGCAATAGCACACGGCATGGTTCCCTTTTCCGTGAGTGAGTGTAACGTAATGTAAGGGTTGCGCCCGCGTCGGCGTTTGGGGTGAGAGAGTTTAAAACCCCTCGGGGCTTGAGGTCCGGGCCGGTTAGATTTATCGGATGTTTTGGTTGGCGGCCATTGTTAGCCGCCCTCTCTCCACTCTCTTCCTCTCTTTCGCCACTCTACGCACAGTGGCGTAGCTTGCGCTACGTCGTCGCTAGGAAATCGTTTTTCAACTTGCTGCGACGGCGCGTTTCGGGTGTCGATGAGTGCGATGAGAAAATCGACCCAAGTTGGACACCTCGTTCGAGTCGCGTATTTGCGTTACCGCACATGCACGTCGGTTTCCTTCGCAGCACGCACTTTCTGTATGTTGTCAAAATTAATTCATTCAGTCGCGTTTTATTAACCTTATAAATGTTCGGCACGATTTAATCTGCTCTAAACATACAAAAATGCGAAAATATTGTATATATTATTGTAAAGTAAGTCGTGCATTATATATATATATATATTTACGGAATGTAGTCCCATTGAAAAATGGCAAACCCGTTTCGCATTGGTGATCAAAATCTCAGATTCGCGACATCAATAAATCACGTTCACTGCGTTCACTCTGCAAAGGTCTTCGTGTGAAACGTCGAGTATACAACGAGCGTGTTTGACTTTCGTCGATGAAAGGATCGTTGCATTCGCAATGTAACGCGCAGCGCGTATTTATTCACCCGATAATCCCGCGCCCTGTGAAGAGCAACGTTACCAATATACACCGGCGCATGAAAGCATCGTGTGGAAGAATTGCGATGCATGAAAAAAGTGACAAGGCGGCTGAAAAAGACGCGATTTCCTCGATTAAGTCGTTACGTAACGCCAGAGAGAACGGAGGAAAGGAAGAAAGTTCGCGCCATTATTGACACACGCACACACGCATGGGCGCATAATAACCGTTCGATTGCATCGTTACGACATCACGTTACGCCACTGCGGATACCCTCTCGTGGCGTTCCGCGTGCAAACATTCGTCGACGAAGCTCCTCCGTAACGCGAATCCCCGGCAACCTTGCCGGTATTGTGCGCGGTAGTTTGAGTGATGTTCAAGCTCGCGGCTCGCGACCCTTGGGCTCAACCCTTTCGACCGCAGTTCCGTTTGTCTCATTCCTCGGTACACCGCGACTCCTCTAGGAGCAAGCGAGCGTAGCCTCACCGCGCAATCGATGCGGTTCAGATCTAATCTCGCTCGAGACATCGCCCGATTTGTCTTAATTGTAACAGTGCATTAAAAATCAATCGTTTTCTCAATGACCGACGTAGAGACGACGACGAAAGGTAAGGTGACGTGATAATTCACGATGTGATGATCTTCGCGACGAAATTCACGACCTCGACGCATTACGGAATTACGAAGTCATTTCTTTTGAATTTCATCAGCGCTCGGCGAGGATTAACACGAGAGTACCGAAATCACACGACGAGAGACGTGTGAGATGGCACAGCCGCTGCGAAATGAATAAAATAAATCGGAATGGTGCGAAAATAGCGCGCGGAGGGCGGTCGCGAGATTGGCGGGGCGAGCCCGAAATACGAGCTAATTGGAACTTCATCGGGCGATGTCGGGGAAGCTCGATCACGACTATCGGCCTCGCGGAAGAGAATTCGTTGCTGCTCGAGAGCAAGTTACACAATAGCCGGGTCCGGCGATAGGTGATGGCGGTGGAGAATAGCCGACAGAGAGAGAGAGAGAGAGAGAGAGAGAGAGAGAGAGAGAGAGAGAGAGAGAGAGAGAGAG
>NW_022639493.1:545058-558049 GCF_010583005.1 Odontomachus brunneus | reverse complement strand
AGAGAGAGAGAGAGAGAGAGAGAGAGAGAGAGAGAGAGAGAGAGAGAGAGAGAGAGTTTCTCTCGTGCGGCCGCGGCATCGCACAGGGCCACCTCGTGTTCTTCGATTAGCAGGAGACCGACCCGACCATGACCTCTCCCTCTCTGTCGCTCTTCCTTTCTCTCTTTTTTCATCGTTCACCGCGCGCGTACCATGCCATAGGTGGAGAAGATTCTCTCCCGGTCTCACCTCCTCTTTCGCTCCGTTTCTCTCGTGCTCCATCTCGCGGCACTGATTGGACGATCCATCACCCTTGCTTCTCTCTCTCTCTCTCTCTCTCTCTCTCTCTCTCTCTCTCTCTCTTTCTCTCTCTTTCGTTCTCCCCCGCCCGTCTCTCTTCTTTCTCAGTCTCACCATCATGTCCTCTCCAGCCTCTATTGCCAAGGAGTCGGACACACACATGCTGCACTGGTGTGCACATGTACGTATCTCATATGTATACACGCGCGAGTGCGTTTACATGTAAATGTGCGGACATGAGTTCGTATACTGTACGCATGTTCATGTACTGTACGTATATAATAACGTGTATGCGTATATTATTATGTACACACACTCGCGTAGTGCTATGTGTGCCACGCGTGTACGCACGCACGCACATACGTGCGCGCGCACTGGACTCGCATACCAGCGACCATCGCCAGAGGGGCGGCCATTCTCGTAAGAGGGTGGGAGGGTAATTGGTTCCCATGGAGGCAGAAAACGCTTCGCTCGAAAACGCACGTCTCGTCGAAACTGCATGGCGCAGCTGGAACGCACCGGCGGAGATAGTTGGCAGAGGAACAGATTCGAGAGGATCCAACGGGCTAAAGTTGTCCGCGGCGGTTAATGATCGCGAACGCGGAAATCGTCGATGACAGCGGTAACGTCACTTGGTCGTCCGAGTCGCCGAGTTACCTGACGTCCTCGGCATCTTGCGTCGCGATTCCCGATACGATCGCCGTGAGTGCTACGCAATACGTCAATACGCAAGGAAAGGAAATGGGGTAGCTCGAGCACGCAAAAGAAGCATGCACGCGCGGGTGAACGATAAACGTGTGTGTGTGATACACGTCGCGGAATATATAAGCTTGCCACCATCCACAGTTCGTATTCATTAGTTCCTTATTCAAAGCCACGGAAATAGTTCCGGAGTTGCGAGAGGCACAAAGCACAAAGCTCTGTCGCGGAACAATGAGAGGCGAAGGGAGCGAGAGACAGGGATAGAGATAGCGAAAGAGCGAAAGCGAGAGAACTGCAGATTTCATGAAGCCCAAGATAGGCACAATGGTTTAGCTGGCGAGTACATCATCTCTCTGCCTCGCGCTCCGTCCCTCCTGCTCTCTCTTTCCATCCTCTTCTTCTCTCTATCTCTCTCTTTCTGTCTCTGTTCTGTCTCTCTCTCTTTCTCACTCACTCACTCACTCACTCTATCTCGCTTTCTACGTGTCTCGGTTCCTCTCTGCAATATTCATATGTGTTGAATATATTAATGCGCCGAGAGATATGTAAAGCGTGCGCGACTGCGAAGCGCGCCGTCTCCGTTGGCTGCCGTTGGTTGCTGGCTGGCTGGCTGGCTGGCTGGCTGTAATATTAGTGAAATGTGTCTCGGAGTGTGCCCATGTGCGGCACCGATATTAAACAGCAGCCGTCATTGCATCTGCCCTCCCGGTAACCCGTCTGCTCCACGCGTGTTTCCAGTTTCCATCGGGAATCTCGTTGGTCCTCCGAATTTCGATTCCGGACCGCCCCTCCTCCACCTCCTCCACCTCCGCCTCTTTCTCCTCCGTGTCTCCTCCAACTCTTTCTCTCTCTCTCTCTCTCTCTCTCTCTCTCTCTCTCTCTTTCTCTCTCGTCTCCGCACGTTTTCTCTTTCCCGACGTTCGCTCGTTTCACCCCTCTCCCGACTCACCGTTCCTTTCGCGCCAACGAACGATCCACCGGAGGCGCGAGAGTACCGCCGTGTTTTTCGCGATATGAAATCCGGTCTACGGTAGTCCGTCATGCGAAGGACGCACCGATGAAGCAGATGCGCGTAATGGTTAGAAAATCCGACACCTTGTATCGCGCTAACGCTCGCATACGCAGTGTGTGCCTGGATTTATATTACTTTCATGATATGTGCATATACTTATTGGCGCGAAGAAACGCGCGTCATTTTCGATTCTATTCAGTCAAAAGGCGCGAGGTTCCCGCGTAAGCTGGCGATTACATAAAGAATGATAATGCATAAAGAAAATCCGCGAGACGCTTAAAGGAGAGAAAACGGTAGATATACAATTATTTGCAGAGATATTGGTGGATGTACTCTTTTCAGAGTTTATTTTCGATGTACTTTTTTCGATTCCAGTCGAGTCACGGTGGCTTCGCGTTCCTCCTCCCGACGAACGAGTTCGTCTCTCTCTCTCTCTCTCTCTCTTTCTTTACCTTCTTCTTTCTTCTCTCTTTTTCTCTCTTTCTTCTCTAACCTTCGCGCATGCAGATATACAGAGACGATTATGCAAAGTAATTACGTCTTCGCACCTGGCTCTTTACGCAACAGCACGCTCCACTGAGTATTCCATCTGCTTGATGATTCAATCTAGACCGCGCAGTAGAATTCGCTTCTCATGAGATCGCAGCGTATCCGCCTTCGAAAACCTATAATCGAACGTTGAACGCGACAAAGGCGAATGGAGTGCCGATGGTGGAGTAATTAAAACGTGAAATTTAGGTAGGGATCGCGCGCGTCTCTCGCGTTACTCGCGCAACAGAGAAAGGCGATGCGAGAGATAGTGAAAAAAAAATACCCCGACGGTATTGGCGGAGGAAGGAGACACGTAGCCTCTCTTTTTCAGCTCTCTATCGGTCTCTTCTACAATATTATATTTATTTTTCTGTTTTGCGAGAGAGAGGGGAAGAGACGAATACACACACACACACACATATATAGCTACAAGAGAGTGCTAGCATAGGGCGAAGCGAGAGCCGTACGGAGAAAAGGGGAGCGTAGAAGGGGTGGTTTCGCGATGTAGCAGTACGGTGCAGTACGGTATAATCGGTAGTACCGGCACATGGGCACACGCCAACTTCCTCTCCCGCCTTCCCCCCTCGCCGACCCTCTCCCCCCGTCCCACCCAACCGTACCCTCCACCTCCAACGTGCCCCTGCACGATTCTCTCCCAACCTCTACGGCCCAGCCCCGGCAGCGGCAGCAGCAGCAGCGGCAGCAGCAGCAGCAGCAGCAGCAGCAGCAGCAGCACCCAACCCAGACCCTGGGGCTGTCAAACGCAGGCCGAATCTTCTTCTGCTCGTGACAGCCTGGAAATGAAGAGAGTGCCCCGCGTGGCGTATCCTACCCGCTTTCGTACGTTAACGCACGTTCTAGGTACGTACGTACGTACGAGCAAGCAGGCAAGCAAACGAACGAACGAACGAACGAACGAACGAACGAACGATTCGTGCATACACGTGCGAGCGAGCAGAGCAGGGCGGAGCGGGCGAACGCGCGCCTGCATTATCCCTTTAATATGTGGTCGGGTACCGGGCGCGAGTACCGCGGGCAGAACAAAGTGAGAGACTGGAAACCTGTACGGCCCTTTCTCCCCGACCTCGTACGACCCGGGCGATCGCTTCCGTGCGTATGTTTCTGTCCCTTTGTGCGACGGCCACGTTGGTCTTCGGATAATCGGTCATTTAAATTGCTGCGCTCGATCGCGTATCCATTTCCCGCGTCGCGACGTTCCCCTCCCTCGCGGCGTCCTCCTTATGTTTCCGTCGCGCGCGTTCTCCACGTTGCGGTAGTATTTCTGGCGTATCGATTTTACGCTCGGTCCAGCAACAAAACGCGCGCAGGAGCATGGATTTAGAGATGATATTAATCTCGCTTCTCGTCCGCGCGCGCAGATTTCGACTCGTACAGGTCGGTTTTTCTTCTCTGGTCGCCTCTTCTTTTTTCTTCTCTTTTTTCTTCTATCGAGCGGGAGGTTTCATCGCGTCGGTAGTTACTCTAAGGAACGGCTAAAGAGTTTGAAAGGGGGTCCCTACCCCGCCGATTACGAAGCACTTTTCGAGCGCGATCATTAGCGCAATTATTATTGTGTCGGAGCACAATGAGCGCACCGCCATCGCCGACAACAATGGACGCTGAAGGTGAAGAGGCGAAGGGATGAAGCGCGCCGGCGATGGAGCGAAGTGGCTGGCCGTAGAAGAGGAGAGAGCCGGTAGATCGCCGTGATGGAACGAAATGAAAATAGAACAAAGGCCGCGAGCGAACGAGCGAGCGCATAAAAAAATGCTAATGAACAGACGCGGCCATTGTCGTTAATTGCATTTTGTTTTCTGCCGCGTAACTCGCGCCGACGTGGTCGATGCGAAACCCTTTCACGGCGGCGCGGAGGAGGGAACGTCGCGCGATTCCTCGGAAAAATTTCACGCCGCCGCCCGAGAGAGGAACGCGTCGCGCGAGAGTCACACCGCGGCGCAACGAGACGATGTCTTCCCTCTTCGAGTCTCTCGTTGCGCGAGGGATCGCGACTTCGTCGAAGGGAAGTACCTTTCAGACGTTACGACCTTCCGTGTCGCGTTGCGTCGTGTCGTGCCGATGTCCGATGCCGTTGCACGCACCGCGGTAGAGCGTGCCTATCGAACGGTCAAACAATGCCGTGTTCGACGCCGAACTAAAGTACGACCCGTTGTTAAAAGGGTACACCGTCGGCGGGATAGAGGTATGGCGAGGGAAGGAGGAAGATGCATCTATTAGGACGCGCGTCGAGGCACTTGATGCGTTTACATCGTTGCGTCGGGGGCCCGGCGTACACTCGGAACGATATTACCGCTACGCCCGCTGCGTTATTACGGCATTACATTCCGTCGTACATGGGATACATCGCGCCCAACCCACAAGTACAACAAGATCTCCTCGTTGTTCCGCATTTTTCCGCCGGATCGCGCGCGCGCCTCTCTCTCTCCTTCCCTCCCTCTCTTCCTCTTCGTCTCGTATGTGGCTTACACACCGCGTATGTACCGCGAACACCGAGGAGAGTTTACTTTACTCTACTCCCGAACGATAAATACTTCAGCGTGTACATTTACAAGGAGAGTTTAGGACGGCGCTTCGACAGTTTCTCGCGCGTGTACCATCCGTGTCTCCGATCACAAACTCGTACGATTTAGCGCGTGGCCAGTTGCGAACGAACGCGCAGTCGGGATGCGACGTCGCGATTGGGGATTTGTTCAGCGAGGATACAACGAATAATTAAACGTTCGCGATTGTGTCTCGTGCCGCACTTGAGGACGCGAGAAATTTCCAGAGATTCTTGCGCACACGGACGGACGTCCGCGCCCGATGCGACGACTCTCTTATTCCGTTTCTAATCGCGAGTCGTCGCTTTATCGTGGTCTCTCCGTCTTGTAATTGAGATGTCAGGCTTTCAGTCTTCGGTCATTCCTCCGTGCCATCTCCTCGCCACCGAGCGGAAAGTGGCACGCACAAATTATTATGCCGGACCAGGCGGGTCCTCGCCGTCGTTATCTCCTCGGCGGCTTGTTTCTCACCCCGCCCTATTAGTTCTCCGTGTCCCGAGGATCTATATGGTGCCGAGTCGTCCCCGCACGTTTCCTTCTCTCTCTCTCTCTGTTTCATTCTCGTCGCCCATCGTCGATCGGCACGGACTTGAGCGCGATCCAACAGACCTCGGTGAAATACTGCGACTCGATTTCGACACCTCGGCATCGTTAATTAGCGCGACTTTTACTCTCCCGCGGCTCCCTCGCGTTTAATTACAAGGGAGAGAGAGGGAGAGAGGGAGAGAATGAGCAGAGGAAGCAGACGGGGGTCGCCTCGTGTGTTACACACTCTCGGCTACCTGCCGGACGTGACACACCGGCTCTCACGACCAACACGTGCCCCCGACTGGTATCGTCTGGTATCGGCGGTGTCAGACACACACGACCACGTACACGGGCCAACACTGGCTGACGTCGTAAACGCCGATCGTGTGTACGATTCGGTAATGAGGTCGTGCCTCCTTCGAGTCGAACGTTGGCGAGGATCAATGCGCGAGTATTTGTCAAACGCGACGACGACCACGACCACGACAACGATAATGCACTTTTAGCCGCTCTTCGTTAGAAACGAATGTATTCTCATCTTCGAGTGTCCAGATAAAATGTGAAGATAAGAAAAACGGACAGAATTATCGACAAGAGTCAACGTATAAGAATACAACGCATCTCCGTGAGGATTTCGCTTCAACAACTTGAAAGCACCGGTGTATAATCGATGCGAGATAACGGATAACAATCTTAGAATTAGAATCCACCGTGACTATACACAAGAGCCGGCTTACCCTCGAATTTAAGCGGCCCTTTGTTTGTTTGTTGTTCCGGTTTAATTCTTTCGCGAGGTGTATCGTCGAGGGTTCGCGGTATAGGTCAATGGGAAACTAATTGTCGACGCTCTCGGAGGGTGCGGCCCGAGTGAGAAAGAGAAAAAGACTAGGGCTGGGGGTACATAGGGGCGTTCGTTGTTGCTCGAAGGGCCGATTCGAGGGTGGTCGAAAAGTCTAAGCACTCGACGAAAGCCGGCGAGAAAAGTAGTGGGCGCCGTGCCGGACGACGAGACTAGACGGTCGCGATGGGAGTATAGTGATGCTGCCGTGGCGACGGTGACGCCGGCGATCCCGCTGGAGCGTAGTGATGGTGAAGGGAGAACGAGGACACTCGAGTGAAGAGGCCCGACAACAGATTGCCACGGCGAGAGAAACAATGCGATTCCGTCCCACCCCTTGTTGCCCCTAATCTTCCCTTCTCGGGTGCAACGTGCACGCAACGCACGCTTCTACGAGGCACTCGACGACTCGGCATCGAGTGCGTTTCAATGGCGCGTTGATACTCGGGTACCGAAATGACACGATCGCGTCATCAAATGTCACGATACGGACCGCATCTTCTAGTTTTCCTGTTCATCGACCGCGCGTCGAATGAGTTTAAAAGAACGGCCGCGACGAAACCCCCTTGTAACAGAAAATCGCGTGACGAGATTGACACTCGCGATTTTGGAAAGATTTTGCGACATTTTATTTGCACCGAAACTAGGAGTTTTTCACTTTGTATTTTTTTGTCGCGATTCTCTATATCTCAGTCGGAATAAAATTTGATATGATAACAAAGTCAGGCATATGTAAGAAGAAACCAAATGTCCGCGTGAGACTATTGCTCGACTGTGTAGATCGATATTTCTTTGTACGAAATAAGTACACAGATACAAGTTGATAATCAAAGATTTATTAAGTTATTATTTGCTAAATGATGATAAACGAATGCCAAAATTTTTTAATTCAAGCATCTATTCTTTTTCAATGAGTTCGTCTGTTAAAATCTTACGAAAATATCGTGTATATTGAATTGTATAGTAAATTCACGTATTTTAAAATATGTGATACATCGCTGCCCGCGTTCCAGGATCCTCACCGTGGCTTCCCAATTCAGTATCTTGGCTTCCGAGTGCTCCGTTGTAGCACTTCAAGTAGTCCATCATGGCACTGACACACTCGCTCGGGTAGATATTCGATTAAAGATACGCGTGTTATAGATAGCGATGCCGAAAAAAACTCGGTCAGACGTTTTGAGAATCGAGGAAATATTTTAATCACCCGACGGGAACAATAACTAGCGCGGTATGACTCGGTCACGGAAATCACGCGCCGCACGACAAAACAATGGACAAAAAAGAGCTACGTCATCCCTCGTTGATCGCATGCGTTGTCGCTCAGCGTTGAATCCCCAACAGATCACAACCATCAACACTTCCAAAATATTTCGGACCTTCAAGGGGATCAAACTTATCCGTGTGTCTTGCGGACTTTAATTGACATTAGACGAACTTGCCGAGAATAAGGAGATACCTGAGTCGAAACTGAGGCCGTAATATATTCGTAGTTTCTTAGTATTTAACAAATAACTGATCTTTCATGCCTGATAGTTAATGTAGAATCAGAATTTCGATTCGAGTTAAGCTCGAGTTTGATGTCAAAATTGGATCGATTTCTACGCGATATATAATCATCCCGATGCCTGTTATTCTCCCTTAGCATCCTCCGCGGACGTTTAATAAATTTGCGAAATTGCAGGCTCGATGCCCGAGGGCGTCGTTTACAGTATTCTTTAAATTTCACCTGCATAAAATATATAATATCGACATTATGTATTTATTATAATGTACGAGCTAGAGGCAAGGGCCGATCGAGCAGTCACGTTGCTCGAGAGGCCTCGGGAGAACCGCCGGTAGGAGAAGGAAGAGACTCGAGAGAGGGAGGGTCGGGAATAATCAATTTATCACTGCAGGTGCCTCCGCACATTTACATACGCGACGACGACGTTGCAGCCGTGGTTCCGTGTTGTAGTAGTCGTTGTTTTCGCGTTCGCGGCCACCTATGCGCGTGTGCGCGACGCAAATTGACGGTAGGTGAGTTCACACGGCGTGTGAGCGTTTCTTGCATCGGCTCGATGAAAATGTCGATGCGCCGATCACACAGCCGTCCGTTATCACGGTATTTTTATTTGCGTTTTTTTTTTCGCAAGATGCATCGTTGGAAATTCCTCTTGTCGCGACGCTACTCGAGTCGAAATTTTAGCCCTACTTTCTTTTTAACATTTTTATATTCTGAAGAATCAATCAGCCGGGGCTTAATACACGTGGAAACTGATGTCCTACTTTAAAATGGTAGAAAACACAAACTACATCATTTCTAAAAGGAGATCTCTCAGCAAAGATATTAGATTAAATAGGATCAAAAATTGAGATCACGAGTGGGTTTAATATACGTATAAACTGATGTTCTACTCGCTGTTTTTAAATGGTAAAAAGCACAAGATGTCACTTATAGGTTCCAAAGGAGATATGTCAGCAAACTTAGTAGATTAAATAGGATCAAAAATTGAAGTTACACGCAGGTGAGACTAAAATTTCGACTCGGGTATCATCGTGTACTTCGGGAGTAGAAAAAAAGAAAAGTACAGCACACGTCGGTAGAGAGATGATCGAACACTCGACGCAAGTAAGGCGCTCCCTCTGATGTAGTATCCAGAAGGAGCAAAATGCTCGGAGCGACGTGAAGTCGCCATGATGACCTTGACTTCGGCAACGGTACTTTCGTAAATTCGTCTTCTTCATTAATCACGAGAGGAGAGACAAGGGAGATCGTGGGGCCGAAAATACCTTTTACATAATCTCCGTGGAGCAGCACGTGACGCTGACACGCGAAAGATCAACGTCCTCCTTCTCCTCCCCCTCCCCCTCCTCCTCCTCCTCCTCTTACTCGTGGATCGACGATCGGCCGATCGCACCAAGTCACGCTTTAAATATCTCATTCTAATTTTAATGGGTCGAGAGCATTAATCCTTAACGGCCGCGACCACCGACAACCCGAGGTCCCGTTGATCGGCGCTAAGGTCGCGTCTGTACTTAATCTATCTCTCCAAGTGCGCCGTAAAAGCGGCGCTAATACGAGCGCGATCTGAGCGCGCGCATTGATTTACGAGGTCGTACGCGCGATCGTCTGTCCGCGTGCTCCCGTTTCCCCTTCACCCTCCCTCCCACATCCCCGACGTTGATCATCCTCGTAGTCAATATTACGTCTGCCGCAACCTCGCGATACGCAACGCGTAAATTATATAGCGCCGCTCTTTATTCTCACGCTCTTTTTAATGTCCACGTCGTTCACCATAAAGCAGCAACAGCATTCTCGAGTACCAAGCGTAATATGATTTCGTAGGATTGTGCCCCTTCCCCTGCGCAAAATTTAGCGTTCGAGCAATTTTTCAGTGGAATAAAAATATTCGTGACGCCTGCACGTTTTTCATAAATACCTCGCACTCGCGAGCGCGAGGCAGCTTGATCCATTTGTCAGGTCGTTCCGCCTGTGTCGTGTACGAATAATCGCGCGAGTTTGCGCATTTCTAATTATTCCGGCTAGACGTTTGATTTGACAAGGATACGCGTCGCGATATCCGTCCATGGCGTAATGCAAACATGGTTCGCGCTGTTGACAGTGATTAGAATGGCCAACCTTTAATTCAATTTACGGATATAGATCTTGAAAAATCGCGATTTTTCTTTTCTATTTTTATGATGGATAGACTGCGTAAATTAGATACACGTAGGTAACATGTACACTGAGGGAAAAGTTACCTTAAAATCAACAAATATTTCTTTGATGAGTGCCATTAACATATTTACTTAAATCTAAATTCTTTTTATTTAAATCAAATATTGTTTATCTGATTTAAGTAAACAATATTTAATAAGCAAGTAAAATATTTATCCACTATGAGACCAACATCAATTAACGGAACATAGACTCTCTTCTATTGTCTCTTTTTATATAAATCATTAGACTAGACTGATAAAATTCGCAAAACGAAATTCAAGAACAATAATCGACGGATTATCATAGAAGCAATCAACATAAAAAGTGTACACTTTTCTCATCACACACACACAAACGATAAGTAATAATGAAATTTAATATCATCTCACGTGATATAATAAAAAAATCGGGAAAAAATAGCGTCTCTGTAGCCGAAAATCGGAATGTCCCGCAAAATTCAAGACTATTGGTCACCATCCTAGTCGTGATCCACAATTTGTCGCGCTTTACGAAGTTTCACTTCGGATAACGTTGCCCACGAGCGACGACGTCATGCTCGAAGCACCGAAAGCTACGTGTTTCCCTCCTTCGTTTCGACTCGCGCTTGCTCTTCCATCCTTTTTCCTCTCTCGCCCCTCCTCCTTCCCCCTGCGACTTCACGGCGACATCAACGACGGTCGGCGGTAAAATAATCGTAAAGTAACGGGACGTTTCGCCCACGCGACGGGTCCTTCGTGCGGCGTTACATACTCTACACCTACTTCTTCTATCTACATATCGGGGCAGCGTGCGACTCTTCCCTTCCGTTCGCCGGTTCACTCTCGTTTTGGCCTCGTCTCGTGAGATAGCGACGTGCCGTGCGAGGCGTACTGTGCACACCGTAACCCATAAGGGGTTAAGTTTACGACTTCGGCTGTGTGTCGATATCACCGTAGCCGTGTGTACGTCGTACTTACTGGGTACTCCCGACCTCGGAACCTCCAGCTCTGTAAACATGTTCCCGCGCGGCCTTGCGTAGACCGGAGCTTGTATTTTCGCTCGCGTATCGTCGCGCATCGAGTTGTAAAAGTACCGAGCTTGTCGCGCTGTTGCGCGTTCTTTCCTCTTCCTTTTTCGACAACAATTTCGGTTAAATATCAATGTTACTTTCTTAGCGAGATTCGTAATGAATCTGCTCGTAATCTATATTGTGACGCGTGTATATATATATACGTGTATATGCATGCCGCGGCAGAGATGTTTTCTCACGCATCGCGAAGGATAATGATGATCGAGATGATCCCGAGAGCTTTGAACGTTAATGTGGAGTGGAGTGGCATAACGATGTATGGCACGACAGAATTCAAACGAAGCCGAAAGAAAGAACGGAATAGAATTCGGTACCGCAGCGGAGTTGCAGTCGTGGTTGTCGTCGTAGTCGTCGTTGTCGTCGCTCTCCTCTTCTTCCTCCTCCTCGTCCACATCGTTGTCGTCTTTGTCGCAGCTGTCGCTGTTTTGTCTGTTTCCCGCTCTCTTTCTCGCTTGTTCTCTATACATTTCCGACTCTGGCGCTATGTCTCTTTTGCTCTCTCTATAGATCCCCTCATTTCGTTCTCTTTCGCTCTCTTCGAAAGCTATTCCGAATGCCGCGCTCTCGCCGCTATTTTCGTTACGTTAAAAATGCATCCATCGAGCCACGTCAACGCGCCCATTCGCCGTCGCGTCGTCGACCTTTCTCACAGTCGGAGACTGCTTCCACGTCGATCCCCGATCTCCCGGAGATCACGAGGAGCGCGTAAGTAAGGCGCCATTAAACGACCGCTTGCACCCTCCTTCGCGGCTGCTTTTACAGTGGCTCGCTAATTGACGCCATTGTAAATAAGACGTTCCTTGCCCCTCTCGCGCATACACACACACACACACATATTTTCTGTCTCTTTCTCTTTCTCTCTCTTTGTCGACTGTCATTTTGCGCGGACAGTTAAATCGCCGCATTGTGGCTATTTCAAACGTGAAATTACGTTTAGTGCGGCACTTTGTGATCCCCGTGGGCAATATCTTCCTCTCAAGTAAAAGCGACTGAGAGAAATTCGGCGGATCGTGGAAAAGCCGAACGGCCGTCCCTGATCCAGCCGGTTCGATCCGCTAATTTTAGATCGCGTCATTTAGCTTGGGTGTCGCGAAAGACGTTGCGTTTCTCCGTGTCGCTCGCGCATTTTTGCGTAACATTTCGTTTGCGACGGAGAGAAAGAGAAAGAGACGCGTGCAGTCGATTCCATGCCAATCTATCCGCTCGAGAGGAAGGTGGAAGCGAAGAAAGGGGCAGGAGATAGTGGGAGAAGGAGAACGAAGGGAAAAAAGCGCAGATACGTTGGTTAGACGTACATAAGATGGAGTCTGGTTTGATGGAATGCTGTTTCCATCCCAACCGCGGCCCTGCCTCCCTCCTTTCCCCCGATATTCACCACCTCGTGCGCGCCATCCACCTCTCCCGGGGAACATGTGTGCGAGTCCGTGTTAAGACGACCCTCGCGCGCTTTCAGACTGCCATGCCGTACAATCTCAAACGCTTAGGAGCGGCCGTAGCCACCTAAGGCGGCGGCCAATGGGACGAAACGCCGTATTTGGGCCTGCATATGGTCCTCCTTATGCACGGCACGCAACGCGTCTCTTGTGTCCCTAGAGCGAAGATAATCATCGCGGCGCTTTGATTAGGAGATCGAGAGGCGAATGACTCCTCGCGGCAATGACTCGCGTGAATTTCCGAGTGTAACGTGCAATACTCGTTTCTCATTTTCCCTTTCACTCACTCTTTCTCTCTCTCTTTCTCTCTCTCTCTCTCTCTCTCTCTCTCTCTCTCTCTC
>NW_022639493.1:535692-544354 GCF_010583005.1 Odontomachus brunneus | reverse complement strand
TCTCTCTCTCTCTCTCTCTCTCTCTCTCTCTCTCTCCCTCCCTCTCTCTCTCTCTCTCTCTCTCTCTCTCTCTCTCAATTTCTGTCTCTGAAAAGGCCAGTTGTTGAGGAGCAGTTACGATCTCTTCTTTTTCTTGCCTTTCTGTTCGATCGTAGAGATGACGCGTAGTTCGGATTGTTTAGCAAAGCGAACGGATGTTTCGCGACGCTGAACTTAATGCGTGTGTTTACGAGGGTCATTCGTACACGACCGTCCTAACTCGGTGCAACAAATTCAGTGTCGCTCCGTTTCGCTCGCGGTGATATTCCATCACGCTCGTTGACGGAACGACAAAACATTTCGCTCCTTTAGTCTGGCCCCGGCACGAAGGGATGTAAGTCAACGGAGCACTTAAGCATGGCGTTGCGTCTCTCGACACTAAATAACGCGGCGCGTCCGAGAGGAGAGGAGAGAAGACCGGCCTCGTTCTCGCCCTTTACACGTCCGCCTCGTTCGCGCTCGCCGCTCCGCTCCGCTTGGCCGTTCCATGGAGATGCGTGCCGTGGATAAAAAGCTCCTTCTCCAACTTCTGGCCGGCCGCGTGGTCTTATCGGCGATCGGGGTACGTCGACGCGGTCGATAGCCGACATGCTCGTATAAAATATCGCGGCCGACTTTTATATCTGCGGCCAAGTTTGACACGCCGGGAGGATATCCGATATCTGATTTTTCGCCGTGGACGCTCGCGGAAAATTGAATGTCTGTTTGCCGCGATAATTCACCGTTCGTATCGCGAGTCCGGGATCTTGCTCCTTCGGTTGTGCGGCCGGGAGCCGACGAGGCCGCAAAGTCGTGTCGTCGCTCGTCAACGCGCTGACCGAGCGAGAAGGGTTGTGCGCTGGCTGGTCGGCTGGCCCGGGTCTCGTGATTGTAGAGCGCCGAATCTGTCGCCACGTGTTTTATGGCACGACCAAATTGGCGGGAGAGCCGCGGCTGAAGGGGGAAGTTGTAATAAAACGGACGCGCTAAACGTGTCACTCAATGTCACTGGTAGATGCCGGTGTCGGGCGTACGCGGGGCTGGCAGAGGAGGGGAACGGGGGCAATTCGAATCTAGCCGTAGTAATATCGAGCATCGCGGAGCGAGAGAGAGAGAGAGAGAGAGAGGGAGAGAGTGGAGGGCGGCGGCGGTGCGGCGCAGCAGCGTTGTTTCTCTTGGTAAAACGGAAATTGAACCGCGCGGCGGTCACGGCAACCGTGAATTCGCGCTCGCGTTGCAACTACCGTGCGCGCGCGAATAGAGGAGTTTCGACAAATAAGGACGCAGGCAGTGCAGTTACCGCCGGCATCGATAAAACGCGAGAGTACGAATGCGATAATTCACGAGTGCAAGCGAGAGCGAGTGAGCCGCGCTTTCTCATTCCGGAAAGTCCTTATCGTCGCCGTACGTGCTCGCTAATGTGAGGTCTCGTTAGATTTACGATACACCGGTGATGATGTGGTCATTGTTCCCGATTATTTCCAGAACATGCACCCTTTGCACGCCTCGCGAGAGTCCCGCGAAACGTAAGACCCGAGGAAAAATCAAAGGAGCTCTATTTTACCGTGAATTTGCGAAAAATTCGCACGCATAAGTCACGGGGGCTCGAGAGAATCTTCCGCGACGTCATGAACGTCGTTGCCGTCCGGGAATGAGTATCATCAGGCAAAAGTCGGGGCGCGCTATCGATCAAACGAACCGGTCGTCCGACCCGCGCCGTCCCACCCGCGCCCCAAACGAATTCCAGTTGATCCAGCTAAGCGCTGTCCTAATATCGTCCGGCCGATTCCACGAGCGGATCTCTCCCGCGCTCGTTTTCGGTGATCCCCTAATGGCGAAGTGCCGAAACGTTGCCTACGGTGGAGCGGACCGGCGGCGAGAGAGGGCAGAGAAAGCAGACCGGTCGAGAGAGCGACGCTGACGGACCGGCATGAATAATGTCGGCTCATTATTCTTTCGGGGGATTTATCAGGTCGGAGTACCGATAACGCGCTCTCTTTTCGTTCGGTCGTTCCGTCGGGGAAGATGCGTCCGGAGATAGCTATGCATTTATGCGCGCTGCTGGAGGATGAAGATCGGAGGGGGAGAGTTTTCGTTCCTTCTCGGCCGTTCTTCGTTTCTCCTCCTCCACTTTGTCCGGGCTGTCCTCTTTCCTCCGTCGCCGATTTCCACCCCTTTCCTCTCCTTCTACAATTCTCTCGATTCTCCAGCACCCCGCGTATATCGCTGGAGGAGACCGTATCATAGTTGGGAGAATCTCGGTTCGGTTTCTGCGGGGCGCTAACAAGACGGGCCTGCGGGCCAGCCGCGTGAGTTATGGGCCTTCATGCGCGCTGCACACACATACATGTACGTACACACATGCGTGCGCGTGCGCGCGTACGTTGTGCATGCGTGTGTACGTGCGCGACCAACATAGCACAATATCGCGGCCCGTCTCGTTGGGATAGGATATAGAGTGCATAGCGAAGCTGTCGCCAGTTTTCTGGCTCATTACTGGCCACCGGTGCTCATTTCTCTCGGCTCTCGGCCGAGCGGAAAGCAACGAATTGGTTCGTGTCTCGTTCTCGCGCGCATCGCCGAATCGACCGATTGCGGTGTCGACAGTTATTAGCGAATTCTACACGCCGGATTGTTGTTGATAAATTCATAGCGCATCGGAAGCAGGACGGGAGCGACGGCGCGGATTACAGGCGCGTTTGATAAACGCGACTCCGAGCGGGAAGTTCTATTTCGGTGCGAGATATAATTTCACGTCACGACACTTTCATACGCGCGTATCGGTCGGGAGGTGGGGAGAGGGGCGGGATTCATCGGCCAAAGAGTCTCGATCGTGTTATAATTATCGTTCGTGTGAGGGTGGGAGAGGAACGCGCGGAAATAAACGAGCTGCGTTAACGCATCGCGGCGCATGACGAAAAGTTTAAACGTCGCGTCGCGACGCCGCACACGGTGACAAAAAGTAAAGCGTTGCGGGCGCCGGTTTCTCGCCGGGCGGCGCGAGAAGATCTCCGCCGTGGCTTACTAATCCCAGGACGAAAGCCGATATGTTCCCGTTCGGGACACGTGCTCGTCACATGTCCCGAAAGCTATCCGCGCTTGTCAACGAAGACGACGACGACGACGACGACGACGACGACGACGACGACGACGACGACGACGACGACGACGACGACGAGGAGACGCGCCCTCGGCGAACGCCACGGCGACGTCGGACGGCGTCGCATCCACCGACGGCACGTTTCCATTAGCGCTTTTATTTCCGTGGGTTACGACGGCGGCTCGCGTTGAACGAGCGATTTTACTGCGGCCTCTTCTCCAACAGTCGTCCTTATACTGTGGAACGACCGCTCGTCGAGGGGATCGCGCGAAAGTTTACGTAAACACGAGCATTACCGAGCCGCTCTGGTATCTCGAGTGCGAATTATCCGTTAATTGCGTCGCCTATCGTTCGCATCAACAGGAAACCGAACTTGAGCTCTTTGAAGCGAAGATAGTTTACAGAGACGCGCTCCTCACTCATCCTCTGGAAAGAGAAAGATAGTGTATAGGTATGACAGTTATACGATTTCGTAATTTTATCGAACCGAAGTTGTAATCCGACTTTTTAGAAATATGTTTTTGTGTCACGCACAAAATAACATGTAATCTGTTAATTTTTTTGTTCGTATCTCTCACTGCTTATTTATATCTCGTTTTTGCCGTCGTTAAATATCGTTAATATTCAATAGCGATAAAGAAATTGACGAGGTACGATTTTAGCAACTCTCTCCGCGATCTGTTGGCGAGACCAAAAAAGTCCCATATCGTCAAATCAGCGTATTACAACACTTTTCCTGCGATTGACAGAAACGTGTTATTATACGGCGCATAATTTTGCATAACTTTGCACATGGATTCGCACACGTGTTTGAATAATATATCAAGCATGACGGAATGCTGAAATTTTGTAATAGTGGCAAGTAAGTAGACGAAGAGAGGGAGAAGAGAGAGAAAGAGAGAGAGACAGAAGATAGATTAACTGCGTACTTGTATCGTCACTCGTCCGAAACTTTCCGCCCTCGCTCGAAAAAGAAGAAAATCACGATTGCACCTAAATCTCGCGAAGAAGGACGAGAAGACGCGTGACTCTTCCGTGCCGTTAATCCCGCTATCGCGCGACCGAACGCTTCGGTCATCGCACGGCGCCGCGCGCGCGCTCGCCAATAATTTTCGCTCCAGCCGGCCAAATTAAGACGGAGCCGCACGTCCTACCGGTAATTATCGCGGTAACAGCGCCGTTGCTAGTAACAGCACATCACCGAAGCCGCAGCACGGTCCCGCGGCATTAATTAGCACAATCTCCGTACGTGCCTCGTTGGCAACGTTGCCCCGGAGATATCGCGGCCTTATCTATTTGTCCGCGCTTCTCGCGGTGCATCCACGTAGCTGCGCGTTTCCCTCGTCATTTTCATTAGGCGCAATTCGCGGGAGGAGAGAAGGGGGAGGTCGCGTAAGAGCGCACTCGTGCCGAACGCGCGAGTGTGTACTCCGGAATATCTCAGGATCAGATACTCGATTCTACACGAGCGCGCTCACGAAAGAGACAAGTGCACTTGTTTGCGAAACAGTTTGAACACATCTTCTCCGATAGAGCGCGTCAAATGGTCACGATTGCGAGTCACTACTCGTCTTTGCGCGGTAATCCATTATGCCAAGTGTGATAAGAGCTTTGTTCTTTCTAACTTAATTAAGTTGCACTTTTTGCTTTTGAAGTGAAACAAGTGTATAAGCGTCCTCATCAGAAGAACAAAGTTTTAAAGTAGCACTAGTTCAGCTAAAGAGAATAGGTCTAATATATAAGACACCTGACGTTACAACCGCGTTGGAGGAGAAACATAAGTTCCGAATCGAAATTTTGATCCTACTTGCGACCTCAATATTCTACTTAACGCCTTTTGAGGCACTTCAAATCAACCTATTCTTACTCTGTTCAACCTATTAGTTTTCCCGAAAGCTTCTTTCCAGAATTTGCAATTTTGTAAATTTTGTGTTTTTTACAGAGGCGCTAAGTAGGACTTCAGTTCCCGCGTGTATCAAACATAAGTGAAATCATCTGAAATATACAGATGTTAGAACGCTCAGGTCGAAATAGTATCAAAATTTCGACTCGGCTTTTTATTATATTTATATGTCTCCATAAGAGATAGAAATATAATAGAATATTAATATTTACATCGCATACATTCTTATATACGTTTTAGCTGCCATCATAACCGATTATCGCGCAAGGCTGTAATCAGTGGCTCGCAATTGTGACGATTTGACGCGCTCCTAACTCGGTCGGAAAAAATGTGTTTGTTTCGCAAGCGAGCATACATTTCGCTTGTTTATTCGTGTTTCGCGTTACTAAAAACGTTACTTTCCGCAGGTACTTTTGCCAAACGGATCAAGCGCGACGTGTTACAAAAAAATACATGATGTGGATGTAATGATACCCGGCACCTGTCGCCGTATCGGCTTGTCGTGCCAAAATCTCCGCTCTATTCCGCGATCGTTTCCTCTCTCTCTCTCTGTCTCTCTCCTTCGTATGAACGGTACCTCATATCTCGCTCCGTTCGCTCATAAATCCCACGGGCGACCGTCCACTTACCTTCACCCCGTCGGTCCCCTCGGAAAAAAGGCGTCCGCGGATTAATGCGGGACGCCTGGAACCGCGGATACAAATCGGCGATTTATCACGTAGATTGTTATCGAGCGTGCAACGCGGCGCGCATCCTCGCGCTACTGGTAGCACGTACGATGAATCCCAATGCGCCGTTGTCTCTCTCTCTTCTCAGTCCTAATGCCCCCTCGCGCCGTTTCTTCGGCTACGTGTCGCGACTCGCGGTATACACGTAATTGATACGGCCATATACGCGGAGAGGCGCACCTATGATTTCCTCGGGGCGCTCCAGGGACCCGACCGGCCGTCGCGTTGCGCCGCGCCGCGCCGTCCGATCGATCTGTATTCATAGGTCGTACGGCATAAAATACACTCGGCATGTCCATGAATCAGATAACTGTCACAGCTGCTCCACCGATGTCTCAATCAAGCGCGTTCGTTCTTTCGCTCTCGCGCGGCCGTTGCGATTCGCTCGTTTTTATTTATTTATTTTTTTTTGCTTACTTTATCCACCTCGGCCAGTGCCTCCGCATCGTCTCTCCTTCTCCGTTGCTTTATTTATCGTCATAATCCCGCGATACGCGGCTCAGCTCCTCACCCACGGAGCTCCGGTGACTCTGGTGTCGCTCGCTGTACTCGTTTTGCACCTCGCGCGGCCTTCGACAGAAAGAGGGCGAAACCCCGGCGGCGAAGAGAACGAGTCCGGGGTTACGGGCGAAGAGAAAAATTCCAGGTCGGCGGCGAGAGCGGCGCAGTTCTTTTTCCGTCGGTGCCGTTTTTAACGAGTTTACACTCCGCTTCGGCGGATAAATCGGGGAAGTCGACGGCTCGTCGACAAGTGCGACGAAGCGCGCGTCGCCGAAACGATCGCTCTCTTCTCTGTGTGCGCCGGGCGTTTTCGTCGCCCGCGCTCTCTCGTCTCCGTGTAAACAATCGGAGAAATTAGAATCAGGGCGGACGTGCAGAAGGGACGCACCGCGGATCTCCGGCCGACATTCCTGAGAGAGAGTCTCCGAACTCTATCATAACAATAATATCTGGAGCGAGCGGAACGAAAGGCGATGCTTTTAGAGGCGACGTGCGGGGGAGACGGCGAGAACCGGAGGAACGACGTTCCATCCGTTAATCCGCATAGCTCGTCCGATGTCTCTCTGGCCGCTTCGTCGTCCCTTCGTCTCATATTTGTCCCGGCTCGTAGCGATAGGTAGATATTTCGGTCTCTCTTCCCTCTTGCTTTCTCCGCGGGAACACGCCGGCGTGTCGTGCGTCATTGGGGTTACGGGGATTCGAAATCTAAATTCTCGACTCGCGTGAAATCGACGAATCCGAGTGCGTTACGAGCGAGATAGATAGAGAGAAAAAGAGAGAGAAAGAAACAACCCGAGAGGCTCTCTGGATCATCTCGGTGATGAAACACGTCATTGCCGCAGCAGTTACAGCTTTTCGATGTGAATATTAACGACCGCGATGGCTTACCGTAACTTCTCGGGGGTAAAGAGCGATTTTATCTTGGAGATTAACACTTCGGAATGTTAATGCGTATATTATCTCGCTCTTATTCTCACGTTCTCTTTCACACAGAATAAACGATAATTGAAAGATGAAAAAAATTGATTGATCGATTCGAAAAATGTATAGTTTGTGGAGTAAAATTGGTTGTTATATATTACTATTTTTATTATTACTGCAAATCTTCTCTTCCATATGAATAGATATCGAACAAAAATTGGAGGGAAACGCAGCCCTTATTTCACCCCCTGTGCTCATTCCGGTGTGCGTGCGCTGTCCGCTAAACGTACACACGCGGTGCACTAAATTATCCGCGTCGCGCGGCTCATTTGTAAGACAAACTTCCACGAAGTGCGCTTCACGCCGACTACCTTCGCGCGTCGCGACGGGATCTCCCCACGCTGGTGATGTTGCAGTTCGCCACCATCCTCGCCGACGTCGCCGCTGCCGCCGCCACTGTCGCTTCTGAGAGAGTTCCTCATCTCGCCTCATCTCTCCCACAATCGCCGATTAATCTCCCGGTTAAGCAGATTCCCGGATTAAGCGGGCCTCGTCGCACGACGGTGCCGCACCGCAGATGCGCACGGATACGCGCGCGTTTCGTGAAATCGACCGCGACGATGCTCTCGCGTGCGGCGCGGTGTGGCGCGACGAGGAGCACCGGCGAGCCACATTTCATCGTCAAAAATAGTCCGGGAATCACAAGGAGAGAGAAAGAGAAAGAGAGACTCTCTATACTCGTCGTTACCGCGAACGAGGTTGCCGTTCGCGCGCGACTGTCGGAACAACTCGAGCCAGAAGCCGGCGTGTTTTGGTGCAACGACCTTTCGCGATTCTCAGATTCTTACTGTCGCGCGTAATCACGGGTCCGCGGTGCTTCGAAGGCTATCGAAGGTCGGGACGACGACGGCGACGACGGGGTGGTAAAGCGTTACTCCCATTATGAGCTGACTCCGCTCTTCCTTCCGGGCGCGATCGATAGTCCTCCGGGTGCTGCTTGCTGCGTGTTGCTTCTCTGTGCTCTACAAAATTTCACTTGGATATCGTAAAGTCCATGATACCTACGGTGCGGATCGCAGCCCTTCGTCGGCCTCGCCGTCCCTCCGTGACCGTGAAACGCGATACCCGCAGAGGCGTGCCTCGCAGACGTGTTTTTCCCGATCTTTCTCTTCTTCTTCTATCGTCGTTCTTCCTTACGCGCATGGCGCGGCAACAAATAAATGTCTCAGTATCCGGTACGTCCTTTACCTACACGCTCGTGTCGGAGGGTCGCGCACTCTCGGGCTCGTGTCTAAAGTCGTACGCGCGCGGAGGAGTTCGAAGCGGATCCGCGTAGTTGGAAGAAGCGCCTGAGACGAGGAAGAGTGCGAAGAGGTGAGGGTAGGCGAGAAAGGAGAGGCTGGGAGAAAATCCGAGAGCGAAGAGAGAGAGAGAGAGAGAGAGAGAGCGAAGAGAGAGAGAGAGAGAGAGAGAGAGAGAGAGAGAGAGAGA
>NW_022639493.1:534654-535172 GCF_010583005.1 Odontomachus brunneus | reverse complement strand
AGGGTGAAAGAGAGAGAGAGAGAGAGAGAGAGAGAGAGAGAGAGAGAGAGAGAGAGAGAGAGAGAGAGAGATGAGAACGCGCGCGGTCCTCGCTTCTTCGACGGGATGGGAATAAGGAGGAGTTTATTTTCGGCGGCCATATGCGCCGGTTATTTCGACAGTTTGCGCGGCCACCCTAAATAGAGGCTGCGGCCTCTCTCGTCTTCGAGGAAGACGTTCCTCGGCTTGACGTTCTATCTCGACGCGATCGTCGGGTGTCTATCGATTTCCTCCGCGTGGATTCCAAACGCGCTCGGATTCCCGTCGCGAATTACGCGACTCCACACGCTACGCTTATGAATCATCGTTAGCTTACGGGGTAGTATGAAACGCGGATGCCGTGCGCGACTGCGCGCTGAAATATCTGAAATATTCATACGAATTGAGTGAACTCGCGTGTTATTGTAGATTCGATCGTGTGTATTATTTCAGCGCGTTGCCTTCTTCTATCCTCTTCTACTCTCCCCCCCCCCCCCCCC
>NW_022639493.1:531104-534519 GCF_010583005.1 Odontomachus brunneus | reverse complement strand
CCAATTATAATGTATTTCTAGTCGAACATTAGATCATTAGAATAAGATATTCCCGGTGCTGTTAATCGAATTCGCGCGCGTGTATATTTTCAACCGCGGCACCGACTAATATTATCTTCCCCATGGATGGAAATCCAGTCTAATTGAATCTCTCGCCGTCGAATGGGTGAGTGTATATTTTAATGTTGTGCAATTCCGTGGCCTCTTATCGAGAAAGGAACTTCAACGGGTCGCGACAGTACCGGAGTTGGGACAGAAATGGGAATCGCCTAATCACCCTCGCGACCGTTCCACCACTGTGACGCGCTTCCAGCGAAGCATTGTTGTATTTTCGATTTTGAGAATGGTCCATGCGTGCGCGCGCGCGTATACACACACATACACAAGATAGAGATCTCGTCCTCCCGAAATAGATTATCGCCGACGTGCGTGAGGCTTCGCCCATTCTCCATTCGCTAAGTATAGCTCGCGACAAGCCGAGAGAAAGAAACCGGGCGCGTCGTTCCGTTCGCGCGTCGCTCGGAAGCGCGTCGTTGGGAGAACGAGCGAGAGATAGAAGTGCAGAGAACGAGCGCGTTTGAGAGAGCAAGAGAGAGAGAGAAAGAGAGCGGACAGGCAAGGAGACGGCATAAACGTATAATTGGCCGCACTTAAATCTCTATAACGCGGTAGTAAAAATGCGCGGTACGCCGCGTAAATCAACACGCGGACGATATAGCTTCTCTACCCCTGCCGTCGCTGCCATCGCTGCCGCCGACGACGCGCCTGTTTCGCCGAGAGCGTTCTCGTAAACGCGTCGTAGAGGGCACGTGAATACACGTGTGAATGAACGCGTTCGCGGGCCGGCGTGCGCGCGTACGTATCCGTCACGAAATTTCCGCACCACGCAATCGTGGTGTGTGTCGACCGCGGTCCACACGATCGTTTTGTGCGCGTGGAGGTGCGTGTGGGCGGCTCTCACGATGTCAGGACGGAGGAAAGATCAATGTATATCGATATCGACGAAGGTAACCGCACTCATTGATCGCGACTTTGGCGACGGGAGAACTCTAATTCCGCATTGCGGTAGAATAGTCGAGTTTCCGAAAGGTACACGGAGAGAATGTAAATTATTACAGAATTTTGTAACGAGGAGTAGATTGACATTTTGTAGCAATTGATTTATATCTCTTCACTTTATATGTGTCATTTATATTTTACACTGAGAGAAAAATAATTAATCAAACTAAAATATAGTTATTTTGGCCCCAATCATATTTTTAGTAAAATGGTAGTAGAGTAACATGCATATAAGGTTATCATTACAACAGAATTTAATAGAAAAATAGTTTTCTTGGCCATAATTTATAATTATTTTTCTATGTAATTATAATCACAAATATCAAACATTTTTTCTCAATGCAGGAACTGAAATGTACTATTAAAAAATTTGTTACATTCTTCAACAAGATAGATCTTACTGACAGTAAGGTCTATCCCTGCACTACTAAAAGTATAGTAAAATTGAAAAAATTATACAAAAAAAACTATATTCTCTCCGGGTTCGATATATAATATCGAATGAACGAGAGGATAGTATGTTTCGACATATTCGATATAATAACAGGCCTATTTTTGTCAGTCGAACTGACGTTGAATTTATTCCTTTCCTCTTCAACGTTAGGTCATACATTTATTTCACTCTAAGAGCAAAAAGTGCAACCTACTCAGACTAAATAGAACAGACCTAATGATCCGTTTCGAGAATATGTATTCTCGGATTCTACCTCTCCTCCGCACACGCAGCAGCGCAAGTGTAGAGCAGCGTGTCTGGAGACAGAACGGAACTCGGCGTGGGCTGTCGATCACGATCCTGATCCCGTGACGTGAGCGCGCGCGCTCGATTGCGACGCCGAGAAACGACATTACATTATCGATGACAGCCCTGTGGGCGGATGATCGCGCGTGAAATACCAGTGCGGCTGGATTACATGTGTGCATTGACGTGCCGCCGGCGAGTATCTCAAGTCAAATAAGATTTTAACGATCTGTCACGCGGAGGATCCGTGTTGTACATTCCGAATGAATTATCGCGATCGTAATGCGATATTTTTCCCTCCCGATGCGACCTCGCGCGGATATCTCTTACGCACGATAAATTACGATATTTTCAGACGTGCCCGAGAACTCGCTCCAATTACAGTTTCTCCGGGTAAGTCGTAATTTTTTCACTCTCAAGGATAGAGGAAGAAAGAGAGAGAAAGATCGATAGACCGTAATCATACAAATACGTTCGTCGCGACCGAATTAATCGTATGAAAGAAAAGGAGAAAAAAATTGCTGCGCAATTAAGAAGAGATCGCGTCGGGCAGGCACGACTAACGATACTCTGACGAAGGAGAGAAGACTTTCCTTCTGCGGGACACCGATACGTCGTCCGTGCGGAATCGCGTGGCATGGCACGACGCAGCACAGCACAGTACGGTACGCTACAGCACGGCCGGTACGCTACATTAACCCGATTCAGCGAGTAAATTAACTGCAATCAGAGGGACGTTCCCGTTAGCCATTCCGTTATTCCGCTAGCCACCCGCCGTTCGTTCTATGAGCTCGCAGGCCGCCCTATTCGACTTTGCGGGCGCGCCATTAACGGGCTCCCTGACTCGCAGGAGAGGGTAAACGTCTAACGTCGTTTTTGTCGTATGCGTAACGACCGCCGGTTGACTGGGTATTACGCGCCACGGACGGAAAACACAAGCCTCGCCAACGCGGAAAAAATCGTCGGCGGAGAGCGGCGAGCCGACCCTCGTGGAGCCAATCGAGCCGTCGTGATGCAACACAGAGATATTCCGCTATCTCGACGTCGTAGAGGACATTCTTCTGTTGTGTCGATAGCGCGGGTCTTCAATCTAGAAGTCGAGAAGAAGTTGGCGCAACAAAGTTAAAATTCCGCGTCTCTCGTCTAGATCCATCTACCTTTATCGGTCACCTACCTTTAACAGCGCGACTGGCATCGACTCCTCGGGAAATCGCGCCTCGTAGAATTTGTCGGATCACTGGGACGAATCGCGTCATGACGCGATGAATGCCCATCAGACCGGGATATCGCAACCGGGGTGAGGTGCCTTTTCTCGTTTTCTCTCCCCCGTAGCGTTTCGGGAAAGCGGCACACGCGAGAATACGTCGTACGTGGCCCCGATTTCCATCGATCTCCCGTCGTTCCGGTCCGTCCGCTCCTACGACGGACAAATTTTTCGTTCTGCCCGCCCTCTTCGCGTCCGCCCTCCCTTCGCCTGACGACGACGACGGTCCGCTCGACGAATTCAAAGTTAATCTCGGGCACGAGACCGTTCTTTGGCGAGCTAGAGAGAGAGAAAGAGAGAGAGAGAGAGAGAGAGAGAGAGAGAGAGAGAGAGAGAGAGAGAGAGAGAGAGAG
>NW_022639493.1:519526-530967 GCF_010583005.1 Odontomachus brunneus | reverse complement strand
GAGAGAGAGAGAGAGAGAGAGAGAGAGAGAGAGAGGAAGAGGGGTGGGTCGGCGCCCCCGGGCGACCTGTCATCGTGAACCCCCTGGGAGAGCGCCGGGCTCACCCTGATCTCTCTGTTACGATAGAACCTTGGGAACCGGAGCCTCGGGCACCACGATAAGGCTCGGTCATTTATAATCCGCCGGCGTAAGTAGCCCTCCGCTCTCCTTTCTGGCTGATTGCGAGGAGAAGGAATAAAGGGAACCTCGAACTTCCGGAGCCCGGGCTCGTCCGGGAGATTGATTCGCCGGGACATCGCGGGAATTCCGACGAAATTACATTTTATTCCGTAATCGCGTATCCGAGCCCATCGCGGTGACACGCTAACGATCGCGACTGTTGTAACCGCGTTCTTACGTATTTTATCGATGAAAATATTGAAACACTCCTCGCCCGTATTTATAATACATTATTCTAGAGATTTTATGTACCTTTTCCATGCGGTGTACAAGTGACTATATTGGAAGGATATAAACAAAATGACATCGACGTGTCCGGAGAGCATAACTAAAAGCGTCTTGATATCTCTCATTACTGTCTCGTTCCTCGAGTCCCCGCGCAATTAAAAAGCTAAGATTGATAAATGACGAGGATTTAATGTACGGCGAAGTGGGGTGAAAAGAGGCGGGGGTACCCGGTCGAGCCGAGAACGAAGTGTACACGGGGTCCGCCGGGTCGAAGGGGGCCGGGTGATTGCGGGTGGCTTAATGGTGTTTGTATGCATGGGAACCAGCCCTAGGGTCGAGGTAGTTATCGCCCACCAGGGTATGGACCGAAAATCGGAGCGCGGTTTAAACACGTCGGAAATCCTACTTCGATGTTAGAGGCGTCTCGCGATTTATAATCGCCAACCAAGGAGAAACGCAATTTTACTGAACTTCCCGTATTGAAAATCAAGCAAATATTTAATCGTATTGTAATCATATCCATATTTATATCGTGTATTCATGCTCGTATCATATTTTATATTCAAAATCAAGGAGAAAATCAAGCAAATCGACATTTGTTGTTTGTTTGTTTTTTGTGTTTTTTGATGTTTGTTTCAATAGTAATATAAATGTAAGAGGACCTCAATATTATTACCTAAACATCATTATTGATCTAGAAAGGCCTCAAGAATGACGTTGATATATATTCGCGATATTTCCTTGAGTCAGGTAACAATTCGAAAAAAGAAAGAAGGAAAAAGCGTCGAGAGTTGTTTCATGGACTCTCATTGTTTACCGAGACGGCACGTGATGACCTCTGGCTCTCTCCTTATTGTTGCAGGTGACGCGAGTAACGCGAGTATTGGTAGTGGCGAGGGCACGGGAGAGGAGGACGACGATTCGTCGGGCAAGAAGAACCAAAAGAAGCGAGGAATCTTTCCCAAGGTCGCGACCAACATCCTCAGGGCGTGGCTGTTCCAGCATCTCACGGTGAGTACCTTCTTCATCATACAGCACGTGACGACGTTGCTTACTGTCTTCGAAATGCGTCAAAAGTGTCGCCACGTCGCCGTAGTTGTAGGGGCGAATCATCACTCGTCGCTGTCATTCGCGGATGTATCTTTCTCGCGCGTCGTAACTCGGTTGCAAATAAGGAGAAAAAGCGTCCATGACGAACAGCACTCGTTCGTGGCGATTAAAGCCGTCAAAGAGGTTCGAAGCCGCGGCTCGAATAACGTGCGGATATCAAATTGCGCGTATCAAGTAATTTCATTTTGGTCTCAGAGCAAATTTATTTTCGAGTCACATTGATGCAGAAAAGAACTGGCCGCAGCAGCTAAAATATAACTATGCTAACTATTATTAAAATTATTAAAATAGAAACAGTTAATGTCGTTGTTACCAATATATTCATTATCTGAGCTTCGACGCTCTATAGCACAGAAATATTTTCCACTACAAAGTTCCCATTATTATTATTTTATTTTTCTTTTAAATTGCACTTTCTATACTCGTCAGAAACATCGAATTGACGTTTCGCATTACAAATCCAAATCAAGATTTCCCATTAATTTTTAACATGGAGTAATGTCCACTTTAATGCAAATCCAGAAATTAACATATTTCTTATTTACATGAATATACTAATTGATTCTTGATGCATCGAAGAATGATTCTATCCAAAGTACGATAATTTCCCTCTTCCAATAGTTTTTGTTCAAAGTCGCTGTCAACAAGCGTAGTTATTGACGTTCGTATCGATCCGTGTTCTCGATCGGCGCTAATCCTTTAACACGTTGTAAGGTAGGTCATGGCGCGACGCGTGAGTGAAAACAATAGCCGCATTCCGCGACACTATTCTAGGAAGCGATATCTCGCGTATACGATAGCGAACGTGGCTCGCCATCCCCACTCTACAATTCACAGATAGTGCCACGTGGTCGCTGCGACCATGCGGTCGTTCACCTCACTTTAAAAGAAAAAAAGAGTTAACGTATATATACAAATGGCGCGAGCCGAGACATCTGATGTCACGACTTTAAACCCCCACAACTTTCAAGTAAATCAACATAGCAGCGTGAAACGAAAAGCAATCTTTTTGGCACGCTTTTCCGCTCTCGTCTATTCTGCTCTTTTATCGCCTATTTGGAAGAATCGAGTGTTGCGATCGATTAAGGCACGGCAAACACGCAACCTCTTTCACTTGCGGTCGAATTGTTCAGATTCCTTCTTTCGTCTTGTCTGTCGTAATAGCGACGAGATTAATATGATTACTGTGTATCAAAGTAAAGGAATAATTATCGTGATTATTTGAAAAATGGTATGGGATTATGTTTTGTTCAATTTCATGGACTCTACTGGCATATGTTGCATTGGTACGCGTTGTATCAAACATTCTGTGTACATTTGCACAATGAAAAAAAATATATATAACAAAAGAATTGTGAAAAGACTTGTTGTTTTGCATATGTATTAATGATACAGGGTGTCTGAACTTAAATATTGTATTTAGGTAAAATTTGTTATAAATTAAAGAGAAAAATCCTGTATCATTTTGTATGGATTCTGTCATGGTAATTATTGAATAAGGGTAATTTCTTCGAGATTAATGTGCCTAAAATATCTGGAAATAACTACCACTTTCTTACTTATTCGAACAAACGTGCGCTTTTAATCTCAATTAATAAATTTGTATCTCACAGTAAATATATTGTGTGTACGATAGCGGATTCTTAGCAATGACAGCAAAATGATTAGTCTTTTAGCTAAGTTCGCATCAGCCACTGAAATTCAGCTAATATTACCAAGTCATTTCTTTGCGTGTACTACCTTCACGAGTCGCACATCGATCTTGTTCGGATCTTTCTTCCTCTCTCTCCCTCGCGTGAGCTCGCGGAGAAGCGGAAACTCCGCGTCTCTCTTGACGCGCACGCGTCAGTGTCAAAGTCCGCGGGCAATTAGCGAGAAAGGCACGCTCCGTCGAACAAAAGAAGGACGTTTGAAAAAGATCGGGAGCGAGACAGAGTGAGAAACGACGGGTGGCTAATCTCGTAATGCCGAGATAAGGAACGATCCGACGTAACTAACGGATGGTGGTAGTAGTGGCGGCGGCTCTCGATTCCGCCGCCCGGTGCCCGAGTATCTAATGATTCACGGGTAATCTGAGCCGCAAAAAGCGCAACGCGATTAAGGGGGAGAAACGGCAGCAGCAGCCGCCGAACCCCGGCGTCGGCGGTCGCCGCAGTTGCGTAACGTTGCGCGGCTATTCCGAGCGCAATACATTGTCCCTCGCTTCGCAAGGTCTCTCTCACTCTCTCTCTCGCTCCCTGTCTTTCTCTCTCTCTCTCTCTCTCTCTCTCTCTCTCCCTCTGTAGTTCTCTCCCTCGCACTACGGACACCCCCATAGATTTCGGGTGTGATCAGGTTACCTTGCGCGAGAGCGGTAATCATATTGCAGCTCGGTTAATGCCATTACCGCACTGAGGGGGTTGGCAGCCACCCTCGAAACCACCCTGCAGCCACCTACCCACCGTTCTCCATCCCCCGCCGCTCGCCGCCGTTCCCCCCGCGCCATATCGCGGCTTCAGCAACCCCCTAACAACGTGTATTGGATATGACGTCGGGGATAGTGGGTTCATGGTTTAATGCATATACGCTGTTTGCAGGATGACGATACCGCGCGCACGTTCGCGTTCGCGCTCGTAGAAAGACAAGACCGCGGTCGGCTCTCCTCCTGCTCTCGGTTAATCGCGTCGTCGAGAGCTCTCGCGGGCGTTAACGGCCTCGTACGCGATGCCCAAGTTAAAAGGATTTTAGTGTAAACCAACGGCGGCGGTGGCGGTGGCGGCGCATCGGGACTCGATGCTCCGTCGTCCCCTGACGACACCCGGGCCGAGTTTCGATGTGTCTGTCGATTCGTTCCAAGTTTGTTTCGATGTATGTATTCACCAGAGTCCGGAGAGTTTCAGCCGGTACGCGCGATAATCCCGGCGCGCTTTGCGCGCTCGTTAACCCTCGTACGTATCCATCAAGCCGCGTTTGCCTTTCGGTGTCTCTTTCTATCTCTCTCTCTCTCTCTCTCCCTCTTTCTCAAGAGACGGCTCCCCGCCGAATTACTTAGTTGAAGGCGCATCATTTCGAGATTGCAATCGTCAGGATTCCGAGGCGACACGCTTGAAACGAACAGACTTGAAGCACAGCGAAGAAGTAGCCGCGAACGACGCTCGTATATACCTTTCTCGTTCGCATATTTGAAGTTGATTTTCGTAAAAAGACTGAAACGCGCGCTCAAGGCGTAATGACGAAAAAACGTCGGATCTGAGACGCGCGAGAACTCGCGGCGCGCTCGTTTCCGCGCCAGAGAAGCAGAGAGGGAAAGAGAGAGAGAGAGAGAGAGAAGGCGATTATACGGTACCCACCGCCAGAAATTACGGAGGTTTTTCGCGACAGTCGTCTCGGCGAGCTCCGCATTCGTCTCGGCGTTATTACGAGCGATTAAGCGACTATACCGCGGCCTGGAATTCATTCGGTGCGCTGGATACATATTACACCTCAAAGGGAGTAACTGGCGCGAGCCCCGACCGTGTATTTACCCGAGTGCCAAGGTCTTTAAGTTCCCCTCACGACGTTTCGTCTTTCCCCTCGACTTTTTTTCCTTTCCTCCGTCGGACGAGTTACGACTTCACGATTCTCCGCTTAATGTCCTAATTTTCTGTCGCTTTTCGCGACCGAAGAGCCGACGACGGCGACCGAAATCTCGCGATCTCGCGGGGATCGGTCGATACCCCATCGTCGTCGCAAATTTAAATACACACATATGTATCTCAGACGTGTAATTGTCGGCGCACCAACAACAATCCGACGATTCACGGAAAATTATGACACGTCCGCCCAAGTTCCTCGACGGCGTTTGCGGCGCCGGCCGTGGTCCGCGACTTGCAGGTACATCCGCCATAAATTCGTTGTGTCCGCGACGGCGAATACGCCGATCGTCGCTCATTCCCATTTTCGTCGTATAGCACAGCGCATTGCCGTCGGGAATTCCAGGTCGTGTGTTCGGCACATCGGCCGTACTGAACCGTCGTTTAACCTCGCTGCTGCCGCCGCCACCGGTGAAACATTCGGAATCGCGACGTCTCGCGCCAAGGAATTCGTTGGGGCGCGCCAATGGTCTGTCCCACTTCGTAGCAGCTAGTCCGCATTGACACGGTAGACGGGAAGCAGCAGCCCCGACCGCGCACCGCGCGGCACGCTTGAATAGACATAGTTTATGTATACACATAGTTTAGATGGACGCGGTGTGTGGAAGGGAGGAGGGGAAGTCGACGGAGGGAAATAAGTAGCGTTGAATGGAAAAGCGAATGCGAGGTGCGCGCGGCGTTAAAACGTTACAGACTGCAAAGGACTGGCGAGAAAGAAAGAACAAGAGAGAGAGATAGAGAGAGAACGAGAGAGGCTGGTGGATGGTAAATAGCAAGATAAAGTTGCGCGCTTGTATTAAGAGATTTGCAATAACTTTTGTACGGTGCAACAATTTGCAATATATAATTTCGACGGAGAAATACAATTTCGTTGGGATTGACGAGTGCACAAAGACGCGCGTCGCGAGGAAAGTATATAGAAGGATAGAACGCGGGGATGTGGACGGCAACGCGCGCCTCGCCTATTCAATGCGGCTTCGATATGAATTGGAGATTCGAGGGGGGAATGAATAAGGACGAGTGACCGCGCGCGCGGTCCAAGTGCAGCGTGCAATATCGCATCATGAGGCGCGGTTTTCGTATGAAAGAGCGCGATTGACTGAGTGATTGTTCTCGGCTCGGGTTACTTGCAAACCTCCAAGGGAGGCTATTAATATTATTGCTCAATTCTTTCTCTCTCCGCGATCGCGTGCACTTCCTTATCCGCGGTGTATCTACGGGCGCGCCGGCGATTATTAATCAACTTGGATATTGGGCAATTTGCGCGAGGAAACGATTGACCGAGGAGATCATCTACAACTGTTCGCGCTCTTGTAAGCCTGCCTCGAGTCATAATTTACATAGCCAGATAACGACGTGACGCGAATAGCCGAATGGCAACCTTTAGGCCGACAATGTGAGAGATACGCCCTCGATTAGGACGAAAAGAGAGCATTTATTACCATCTTAAGGCGGATAAGAACGAGCGAGAAAAGGGAAAACAGCGCCGCTCTCAAACGGTTGACGTATCGCGCGAGACGAAGTTCGCGGGACGACGTGGTGCGCGGCTGGAGATTAATGGAATTTCCTAAAAGCGAGTTTACGTATTCGTTTGGCGTGGATCCCCGCGCGAGCTCGCGTGTTTTGCAGCGTGTTTCGCTGACTCGGCGATATTTTCGAAAATCGCGGCGCTTGCCAATGCGCGACGAAACTTTCGTACGGCACGAACGTCCGACGAAGGCCGCGCCGCGTCTTGGTTCTTTTTTTCTCCCGGCGAATTGTTTATCGCCGCGTATGAATAATGTAACAGAAGTTAAGTGCACCGAGTCTCCCGGGAGGAAGTCGATGGTGATCCCACTCGCTATAAGTACCGCCGCTTCATGCGCCGTCGCGGATCTTTCTCTCGTCTTTCTCTCGCCCTTGATGGTGTTCATTCGGATGCTCTTTCTTTCTCTTTCTCTCTATCTATCTATCTATCTATCTATTTATCTATCTATCTATCTATCTATCTATCTATCTTTCTCACTCTCTCCAGTTGTCATTTTGAAAGCCATCCACCGACCGCCCCTCGCTGTCAGTCCAACCGTACGTACGTACGCACGTACACGTCCGTCCGTCCGTCCATCCGCGTTCGTACAACCGGCGCACCAACCAACCAACTCTGCGACCCTCCCCAAGTTTAATTAGACGGAAGAGGAGCATACATCATGGTCGACTCCGTGTCCCGACCTTCCCCGGACGGCGCCGCAGTTGGGCTTTCCAGAATTGTGGGTACCGACCTAGTACTTTCCCTCTCCCCTCTTCTCTCTTCCCCTCCTCTCCCTCCGTTCGTCGTCCTCTCTCGTGTACACCTTCGAGGACGACGTATAGTGCATCACCGGTGCGGAGTTTCGTGAAATACCGTGCAAGTTCTTTCGGAGAAAGAATCGAGATTCTTCCTTACACACGGCTCGAACTGCGGAATTCCCGTCGCAGGTACACAGACTGACGCGTGAGAGATTCTAGTTTCGTTTTGATAAATTATAATGCGCGTATTCATTTCACGCCGTTTGCGAAATCGTCACCTGAAAGGAACTCGCGACGTTGAATTTTCCAGCGGGGTGAGACGTCGCCATTTCGCGCATTTTTCGCTACGTAGCTTCTGAATATTTCGAAGCGCCTCTTTTAATACGTCAAATCCCACGCGATTAATATTATCAGTCAACGCGGACGCCCGCGTCACGAGCAGGCTGGAGAATGCGGTGGAGGACAGAGAAGTAAGATTGAAGGGATGGAATCCACATATATAATCCATTTTAATTACTCGGCGGATGTATCCGTCTAACTCGCAGTTCCCCGCAACTTCTTTCGTTCTCCCTCTCTCCTCGTCGTTCCTTCCGTTCTCCAATTTGATAGCTTCGTTTTATCCCGCTGCCTTACCGTTCTTGCTGTCACTCCCGCTGCACTTTCGTTGCGCGGCCGTAACTTCATTCTGATACGCGGTAGTTTTCTTACCGAAGAGAAGATATTTCGCGAAATTACATTTGGCAGCTTTCCACTGTACAACAACATGGTTTTGCGCATTGAGCACACGAAACAATCATTCCTTTACTGAAGGTTAGATAGAACACACGCTAGTATATGAAATCAGAATTGTAGATTTTACAATCTTATTGAAAGTATTTTGGTATCCAATTATTTTATTTTTAACGATATCTGTAGGATTATTCAAGTTTCTACGAGATCGCGAGCTTTAGATTAGGATATAAAATTAAGTGATATGCATTATTTTTTAATAATTTCATGCAGGTTTCTGTCTTTTGATAAAGAAGAAGGTACAAATGAGATATCTCGGTTACAATATTTCGTGCAAAATGCAAAGCTCCCGAGCCGTAGAATTCTCCGAATGCGAGATGCGGATAAGCTTGAAAGCTGCATCTGGCATATGCGGGCAGATATGGTTTCGGTATTGTCGTAACGGGAGAATGGAGTGCAGTCACAAGGCAATCAATAAGCTATCTAAGATAGGTAAGGCCGCCGCACTGCAAACCGCGAAGCAGCAATGCCATTACCTGCACGCGGTAGAGAGTCCCACGGGCCGAAACGTTAACGTCTTTCCATCGAGATCGATAATGAAACGCGCTTCATTTGCCGCTCGCGCGCCGCCACAGCAATGTATCTTGATACGATCTTTAATGCATCCACGGTATCGCCATCACGCTATGACGCAACACGGGACGCGCGTTTAATACTTTATGGCGCGATAAAGGCAGAGACTCGCGCGGCTCTTATATCTGTGCGATTGTTCGTGCTCAAAGAGGTAGCCGACAACCCGCCGTCATAAGTTATTTTTGACAGAGCAGGCAGGACATAGAGAACGTTGTCGCGTGTGTCGGCAGTTGCTGTAAGAGTCACGAATGTCTCGCTCGAAGATACCTTATCTCGTCGAAAGAATCGTATTGTACTTTAGGTCGCGGTACGACCGAAATCGCACCGATTGCGAGGCTGAGCGCCACTGTCTCCACTGAGACAGTTCCGGCGTGTGGCGGTTTTCGCGAAACGGCGGCCGCAAAAGACGCGCGGAACTGCCTTTACCCCGAATATCTTAAACAATTTGCATAGACAATCATAGCGGCAGTTTTTTCGCCCGTAAAGGGGCTCTCGCTTCGGCACTCAACTCGACTACCACGAGTCGTCGTCGTCGTCGTCATCGTCGTCGTCGTCCCGCGGTTGGCTTGCGCCCGCGTGCGTCGCTCCCTCCGGTACTACCGGAGCGTTTTATGCTGCCATAACCGTAGCGCGGCATGGCCCACTTAGATCTGCTATCTCGGTCCCGCCGCGGTGCCGCTGCGTACCGGCTGACATCTATTGTCCCCTTGGCACCCCTGGACCGGCCATTATCCACCTGCTTCCGGTACTGCTCGGCCGTCCTTGACGTGTCGTGGGTCAAGGTCCACGACGGAACCCTCGGCTTGTCCGTCGTCGTTACCGCCGTGCTTTGCATCCGTTTCGCTACGCGATCACGAAGAAGAAGGAGGAGGAGGCGGCGGCGGCGGTGGCGGGAGCCTTCGTGCGTCACGGGAACCGGGACAATTCTTTCGCGGCGCGCGGAAACCGGCTCCCGAGGCGACACGACACGCCCGTTGTCACCCTATCGGCTCCGAAGGACGTGGAGGAGACGTTTGCATACATCGACCGGCAGTTTTCCGCTCGAACAAATCCTCGAGCCGCGTTTCTTCTTCTACCGGGAAGTCAATGCTTGCCGCGCCGAGTCCCCCTTGTATCGTCCGCTCTTCCGCTCACTGCCACCGCCGCCTTCCCCGGGGACACCTTTTATTCCGTCTGTGTTTCTCGATCTTACGACGTGCGTACAGAGGGATTCTCACGCTCGGCGACGTCGCTGCCACGATGTATGACGTTATGCGTGTGACTGCGCAGGCCCTTCGTTACTTTGATTCACATTAAAATACAACGCTGTGAAAAATCGAGTTATACTCAAGGAAAATTCGTGGGTAAAAAGGAGGACACGGCAATCTTTTTGGTAAACGTTAAAAGCGGGGAAGTATACAATTTTTCTGAGAAATCGTGAAGAATTTCGACTTCAACGTGACTTTTGCATCAAATGGTCGAGAGTGGTAAATATCAGTTGTGTACGCAGTTGCCGAACTTGTCTCTTCTCTTGGCGTTGTCTCTCTTTCAGCCGCGGAAGAAACGTTGCAAAGGTGACGGTAGGGTCAAGCCAGACGACGTAATTTCCTCTCTCGGGACTGGCCGGACAGCCAGCTCGAAGCGACATTTCTGCGTCCTCTCGCTCGTCCTTCGCTTCCCGCGTTCTCCTCTCTTCCTCCTCCTCCACTTCTCCCCGATGAACTTACAACCTTCAACCTCCTCCGGTCGGCCGCAGGGCACGGCAACCAACCCCTTCTTGCCTTCGCCAGTTCTGCTTTGCTTACTGGCGCCGCCTCGCCTCGCATTTGAATATAATACTTGGCCCTCGCCGGGCTCGCGCGTCGCTAACCGAGGCGAACTGTAATTATGTTGATGCGCGGCCATTGTTGCGTCCGTTCTGGACGTCGAGCTGAATGCCGAAACTCCTTCTTTCCCTCTTCAGCGCGGTCTCCACGCTCTCGCCCACTCGGCCGTCGTCGCTCGCGGACAAGATTGCGAACGAGACCGCAACGGATGCACCTCCTCGCGACCGAGGAGGCACCACTACAGGCATATACATACGCATACAAGCGACTTGATGAAGTTTTGCGATGAAATCTCGATGGCGTAAAAGACGTCATGCGAGAAAAAGTCGTGCAATTAAAAGTCTTGATAACTTAGCAAATCTACAGCCGTAACATGTACATGCTATTAATTTTCTATGTTTCAATAACCAAATGATAGGAAATTGTTTTATACAAATATTTTTTCGTCATTTGTTGGGCTACATATAATCATTTTGGAAAAATTAACAAACTCATTTTGTAAATTAAAGTCAGCTTGAAATATGAAGCAATTTGTAACTAAAATAATATCTGCAAAACTGATTTATTCTGTAAGCGAGTTGACAATTGCTTTTCAGCACTCATAATTTCTTTACAGCACGAGCAAGTTTTCTTAGTTATAGCACTCAATTTCGTTTGGTAAGCTATATAGATTCGCTGATTCAAGCAATCCATTTTTTGCCGTGCGTGGGTAGTTGGAAAACAGCCATCTCGTTACAGCGCGAGCGCTGTAAAAGTGCGTCTTGCCCGAAGTCGCCGCGAGGGTGGGTGGCTGAGAGATAGAGTTTCGCGAATCTCTCGCGAGTATCGACTGGAAAAGGAC
>NW_022639493.1:513562-519414 GCF_010583005.1 Odontomachus brunneus | reverse complement strand
AAAGAGAGAGAGAGAGAGTTGTAAGAGCCGTGAGGATAATTGCAAAAACTGCGAGCGACCACCGCCTCCGCGCCAGCACTGCGCCATCACCAACAGTGCAGCGCGTTGCGTCGCGTCGCTCCTCGCGCGACGATTCTACGTCGAGCGAGAGCCCCCATCTACGTAAGGGGGGTAGCGCGCGGAACTGGGATTAGACTGTCGCCCCGCGACAGCGTAAGCCCCTATTTTTGCGAAATTTATCGCCGTTAATCCCTCACCCTCCGCGCCTCCACTGCCCCGCAGCGCCTCCGTCGTCCTCCGTTGTTCTCGTCGTGCTCTCCGCTTTTTTCTCCCCCTAGCCCTCTCTCTTCCTCCTCCCCCGTCTCTCTCTCTCTCTCTCTCTCTCTCTCTCTCTCTCTTGCTCTTGTCGATATGAAAAATAATAAAATAGCCCGTCTTTATACACCCGGCCGAGCTCTCGCCGTTCTCTCGTTCCCCTCTCCGTCCGCCGGCCAGAAGCGCACCTCTACTCGTCGGCGGGTAATCCCGCCTGGATTTAAAACATTCGTATCTTGAATATGCATTCATAGGTTTAAACCGGAGGGCCCGCGTAGATCCCGTCGTCGAGCGGACAGAGAAAGGGGAGAGAAAGTCGTGCTCTCGTGTGTTACGTATCCCGTGCACCCACATTCCGTGTACGTGTGCGCACGGCGTGTGCATGTATCGGTGCCTCCGTGTACGCGACAACGGGCACGGCGCTGAGCCCGGTATTAACTCGGCCACTCATTAGCCTTTCTGGTTCTACTTGTCGCTCGACGTAATCTCACGTCCGTCCCGGCCGGCCGTGTAGGCTTAACTTTGATGCAGCGACATCGCTAATTCCCGCCTGCCTTTTTGGAGGCCGGCAAGTACCGCGTACTGATTTCGCTATCAGTCATCCGTGCCGTTCATTCCACCTTTCGCGGACGTTTCTTCGAGTTAAACTTTATTGCGCGCTCGCGCCGGACACGGATACGGCGGCGTGTACTTTTCTCGCGACGCGGAAACGCCGGGATGGATTTGTCATGAGAGAGCGCGGTGGTCGTGCACGCGCGCGCTAGAGAGAGAGGGAAAGAGCGACGCGCTGTTGCGCTCTTGATTAATCTAATCGTAAACGTCAGTCACGCCACCGCAGATTATGCTTGTCCGCTTATTAACAATTCTCCGCGTCGTTATCCACGAGCATAGTGACCTGCACGCCGCGCATTCGCGCAACGAGACGCTTTTCTCACTCTTGGAGCGTGCGTCACCTCAACAAAGACGCGTGTGCTAGCATCTGTTATTATTATCATTGTTGCGAGTTATCGCGATACACGGTCGACGTCGCGACACCCCATCGTCATCGCTCAACCGCATCCGGTAAGACCTTCTTTGTGTAATCGCTTAACCGTCCGCAATTATCGCAAGTTCGAAAGTGCCGGGGTCGGCGGACGTCCCAAGAGGCATCTCGGCGGATTTATGGCGCGGTTCCACGTTGTTCCCCGTGCACCAGGACGCGGCGAGACCAAGGACAAAACGCTGTCCTCTCTCTTTCTCCTCCTTCCGCTCGCTCTCGCTTTGGGTCCGCGTGCTCACCCGTCGACGTTAATGATCGTTCCGCGAACGCCAATCCCATTAAGGTGCGTTACCCGCGATTCCCGGTAGACCTCTAAATTCCTCCTAGGAGTCTAGGTAACGCTTCCAGGGTACAAAGATGAGAAACGGAGCGTGAGGCGCGGCGATGGCGGCCGCGGAGGAGGAGGATTTCGAGTCCTCGTCGGTAGGCCAGTGTATGTGTGTGTGTGTGTGTGTTGCGCGCGTGTTGAAGCGGGGGTGGAGGATATCGGTGGCACTCCATTAAGGAGAGTGCTGGACATCTAGCCGTAGAACGTAGCTGCGGAGACGACCCTATCGTGGTTATGGGTCGGAGCAACGATCAGATCCCACGTGTGTGTATGGCGCGTGTACGTGCGCGTGGGTTAGCTTGCGTATCGAATCGTACCTGTGTTTACGGCGCGTAGCAGCCGAAGTGGCATCAATACTTGATGCGCCTTCACGTACTCCGGCTCTCTGTTTATCTTGTCCTCTCTCTTGCTCGCCGTAGCGGGCTTTATCTTTCGCCTCTGTGCGCCGACTACGTGCCGCAAACGCACGCACGGGGGTTGGGTCAGGTTGGGAGATGATTGTAATGGCCGGCGGATCGTGTTATTCACAATACATTAAGTGTTCTTGCGCGGGGAGAACGAGTCGCGCCGAGAGAAAGAGAGAGAGAGAGAGATGGGGGGAGGGAGAGAGATCTATGGACGCGATGATGTTGCTCGCGGGGGAGATGCCGTCCGTTCTTGCAATCGGTTGTGGCCGCGTTGCGGGACGTCGTGGGGCTGGGAGCAGAAGGAGGGAGGGGGCTGACACTTTGATACAATCGATCTAGTTACCGTGTATCGGGCTGTGACGACGGTGCTGGTGGTGGCGATTCTCGCCTCGCAGGACAGCGCGAGATTCTGATCTCGATGAACGCGCACGCTGTACCTTTTCACCGCGGGAAATGGCTTTCTCGCAGAAGATAACTTGCGGTTATCTTGCCTGGAAAAAGCGCGGTCTTCTCGCCCACTCGCTTTGTATAGATGGTATTCCCGCTGCTGCGATGCCGCGTTTCACGGCGCGCGCGCGCGCGAGACGAAAATGATCTCTCCCGGAATAACCAGCGCGACCAACTATAATTGAAAACGTGTAAATAAAATGGTCTTTTTTGTACTCGTCGGTGATTTCAAAAGTGTGTGTCGTTTCGCGTGTACGCATAGAGTCATTCTACTTCTAATCTAACGTTCTCATCTCGCAGCCTTGTGCGACGGATCGTTAATATCGTCGGGCACGTTTGTAAAGTGACACTAATTATCCTATACCGCCAATAAAATATCAGTTGGACAGAGAGAGAGAGAGAGAGAGGGGGGGGAGGGTGTTTTCAGTCGATAATAAAGGATACAAAACAATGGAACTTGGAATAAATTATGTCCGGTAGACCAGCGCTAGAGCGAATTACACCGGAAGAGTAAACGACCACTCGATACACACCGCGCCGTGAATTGCTGTGACGTATAATTAACGGAACATTAATTAATAATTATTATATACAATCGTGCCCGCGCATATATAATCCACAATCGCGCGTACTTACGTCCCGACGTATAATTTACGGGCCGGCTGATTTTCCGCCGAGCGGAATTTTGCATCGCGCGCTTTCGAACTGTCTCGCTCGACAATTCGCGCGTGTGTGCTTTATACGCGAAATAAATAATTAATTTCAGTTTCCTGTTAACATCGATCTCCGCGAAATAGAAAAAGGCATAAGTGCGTGCATGCAACACACACATTCTTGGCGCAACTCGAAAATATTCAACTCCGAATAAAAGGCCGCACGCCCTCTGCAGTATTCGCGTTCTCGTCCGACGCGGCTTCGGAACGTAGGAACGGGACGCCGGATAGCCGAAGCGAGTCACGTCAGATTTTTGCGGCGTCTTCGCCGATGGACGACGAAGACGACGAAGACGACGACGACGACGACGATGTCTCTTCGCCGCTCTCGTACCGGCACCGCCACGATTGGACGGTTAACGAACCGGCGAGGCGAACGAACCGCGGCGGCGATTCGCCACGCGCTTCTCTTCTCGCTTCTCGCGCATCTCCTCCTTTTATCGGATTGGGCGTCCAGAAGACGAGGAGCGAGAGAGAGAAGCGCGGAGAGAGTCGCCTCGCAACGCTGAACGGGGCTTAAAGTGGATCCGGATTTCACGGTCTTCAGACGGTATCGTTCCCCGTTTTCTTCTTCTTCTTCTTGGCCGTCGTATTCTTCTTCTTCTTCTTTGCCTCCTTTCTTCATTCTTACACGGCGACTTCTGAGAGGCGACTCGTTTCGCGGTCGATGCCGCGTAAATGCCCGTCGCGGCGTATCGCGCGAAAGAAGCCGAAGCGAGAGGATCTCACACTGAAAGTCCCCGCGGAGCCTCGATTGTCCGCGAGTATCCTTCGACGACGTGCTTATTCATCAAACAGTCCCATTACATCGTTCTCACGGCGAACTGATATTCAAATCACCCGATGACGAACCACCCGCGATTCCCGTCAGACTTTACTACAACTTTCATTTTTACACTCTTGGCCACGTATCTGTTGGCACATTCACATACGAATACATAGAATCCGCGTACTTAAGCTCCGCTAAGTATCAGTTTCGCTCGTGTGAAACGCGCGAGATCAGTTAGCGCTTAATTTTAATGAACGACGTGCGGCGACAACAGGAAGACTCTTTTCCGAAACGCAAAAGGTAGGATTTCGGAGGATCGATCTGTGGACGGAGGTCGAGACAGTGTATCCTTTCCGTACGGTACCTCGAACCAGGCGGTCCGCGAGACGCCTCAATTGCGGGAACCGAGCCGACTGGTCTCTCTCTCTCTCTCTCTCTCTCTCTCAGATCCCGCCATCCTTTAATTCAGGCTGACAGGTGAATTCCTCCCCCTGCGCGCCCTGCCAACCGCCACCCTTCCTCGCCTCGCAACGCCGCTATCCCTCGGGGTAAGATAGATCCGTTCCCGGGATTTCCTACGGGATCCGCCGGATCTTATATCACGGACGGCCATCTCTATATAAGCAATTCCGCCCTTCGTCCTGCCTCATTCGAATCGCCTATAGCGCGACTATTCGATCTTCTGGGAATCGAGATATGCTGACTCTCCGGACTGGGTAACGTCTCGCGGTTGTTACGTTAAAGCTCTTCAGCTTTTGCGCCCGTCGGCCATCTAGGAGAAGAATTTCGACAGAGAGAGGGAGAGAAAGAGAGATGAGAAATAACTATATTATACGCGCTTTCCACTTGATCGTAACGAATACGAATTCCGATAATTATCTCGGGATTCTGGTATTGACGAAAACTAATAATTGTTAAGTAACGACATCGTTAGGTCTCTCCGTATAACCGTCCAAACTCGTTTTCTCGCACTCGAACTAGGGGGACCAAAGATCACCGAATGCACACGCTCCTTTACGCGCCGAAGAGAAGAGAGATCGAGATTCGCGCGCGGACTCGCGGCGGTCGTTTCTGTCCGCGAGCAAGATCACGGGGTGAAATCGAGGGGAGAGATCAGATGTGTACAGCCGAGTATTCTCGATGTATCCAAAGAGGTACGTGCGGAGCCCGTCCCGAACGATATCGCGACCGGGATACCGACGTCAAATTGCATTAAACGTAATATCATGAGATATAAGCCCGCGCCACGTAGAGATTACATCGGCAAAAGATTCCGCAACGCGGTGCATGCTAATTGGACAAAAATCTGCCGATCCCTCTACCTCACTCTCTCTTTCTCTGTTGCCGTCCTCGTTTCGTTCTGTCGTTCGGCCTCGGTTCGCCGCGGATCGTGCGGATCGCCGAGCGTAGAGGGAACACGACGAGATAGGGATCGGCTTTCGGTTCTTGTGAACGTCACTGTAGGTAAGGTACGAGTATACAAGTCGGGCTGACCGCCGGAGAAACGAGGTATAACGATTTTACAAAATGCCTATCTCCTTCCAGCTCGGTCTCCCGCTCTTCTCGAGCTACTCCCCTCCTCCGCTCACCCTTCTCTCGCTTTTTCTCGCCGTACGCGCGATTATGGCAGCGCATTACACGACTACGTGTGTCTACCTACGGCCACATACGCGACAGTACTCCCGCGTATGCGTGTACGCGCGTCGTGTACATCTCGGTACCGTTGCGAGGTCCAGCAATGTCGATGCGTCCAGGAAGGGTGGGAAAGAGAGGGCGGAGAGCGAGAGAGAGAGAGAGAGAGAGAGAGAGAGAGAGAGAGAGAGAGAGAGAGAGA
>NW_022639493.1:503999-512431 GCF_010583005.1 Odontomachus brunneus | reverse complement strand
GAGAGAGAGAGAGAGAGAGAGAGAGAGAGAGAGAGAGAGAGAGAGAGCCGGCTAGTGAAGAACCATTAGTCATGATTAGGCCGTTGACATTGACGCCGTGGCTGGATGCGAGCTCGCGGCTAGATGGAGTCCTTTGATACACGCGAGCAAGTGAGCCGAAGCCGAACCGCATGATCTTCGCTTCTCCTTATCTGCGAGTTATCTGCCGGGACCAGTCGTAACCGCGTATGATTTAGCGACGTTACTCACGCCTCGCACGAGGAACCGAGGAGTGGTGTGCTGAGGAAGTTTCCGAGGAGCGTGCTCAGACGGACACGTAACGGTGGTGGACACCGCGGGATTGTGTCGTGAGAAAAAATATTTCCGATTTTGCAACTTTTCTACAGTACGCGTGATAGCTGAAAAAACGCACTTAGACACTGCTATAAATTCTGCTTTGCGCGCGCTCGCGCCCAGTCGTCAGGTTTTACTGGCCTCTTCTTCTTCTTCGTTTTCGAATTCCCGCGTTATATGCCTTCTTGCTCGTGGGCGGCTAAAAATTCAACGTATAAAGTTTCATCGACTTTCCTTCCCCGGAGATGGCTGTTATTTTCGAATCCCGCGTCGCGATCGAATCGGCTCGCGGCGCAACACGATAGTTAGTTACAATGTAAGTCATGTCGGTAGCTGAGCGTGTGGGTCTGGTAACCTTATACGGGAGAACAGAGGGCGAGGTGGAAGAGATTGTCACAAGAGAAAGTAAGACAACCCTATCTCTCGTACAGGAGGCGGGAGGGAAGGGGGATGGAGGGGGCAGACGGTATAGCTACTCTGTATTAAATTATACGAACCGTGTCGGATTACGCCCCAAACTACTTTTGACGCTTCATCGATCGTACGTGCCGACGATCCGCACGAGTCACCCCCACCCACCCTCTGTTCGAGTATTCTTCGGAGGGTGATAAAGGCACGCGAATTCTACCTTCCGTCGGGAGAAATGTAAAGTCTATCAAGAAACGAGCGAAAGATTCGTTTGCGTTCAGTGTGTAAAAAATGCTCCTGTCGGCGCAACAATGTATAAATTTGCGAATTCGCGGAGAGAGAGAGAGAGAGAGAGAGAGAGAGAGAGAGAGAGAGAGAAGAAGAGAGAGAAAGGAACACGATATCACAGGGCGGTATTCTAAAGCATCTCGCGCACGTCTGGCGGCGGCTTCTCAGCGCGTTAACCTTGCCGCGGGTACCCGCGACGATGACAGGGTTTTTGCGGCCGCATATTGCTATAGTCGAGGACTCGCGGGGACCCGGCGAATCGCATTCCGTTGCCCCCTCGCACGGGTGAGAATGAGCGGGCCGAGAAGGAGAGAGCGCGCGAGGCCGTAGAAAACATCCGTGGACCGTGCCGGCTCATCAACGCCTCTCTCTACGTTGGAACCCATTGACGCCCTGGAACAATGCCATCTGCATTCCGATCCTGAGGGCGAGAAAGCCGGCCGTGGACCGTCGAGTTTCTTTCTTGTCTCTGACACCGTTCAGAATGACGGACCACTACCGTTCCGAGAAACATTTATATGAGAGATATCTGGATATCCGTCGTACATGCGTTTCTCAATTATAGCTCGTGGAAAACCGATGGGGTGGCGTGCGTTGAATATTAGATTGATTCGTTTTCTGGAAGCATTGAAGCAGGTGTTGATATGAACAAAATGTTCTTCAGAAAGAAATATATGCACAAATGAAATGTGTATTCTTTGAGACTTCCTGAATCAGTCTAATTGCGAGTACTCCAGATAATAGTTACGATCTTACGAAACACGTCGGCGAATCGAATAGGACAGGGAGAGAAATGCGAAGAACGGGAGCGGCGAGGGGAACTCGGTACCAGAGGGCAATTATCCTCGCCGTATTGCATTCTTCAGCGTCCGTTTTCCGGTGCGCGCTCGCGCCTTGGCAAATACTGCGCTCACGCGTGAGGGAGATACAGCCCGGTCGTGGGCCGATGAAAAAGTGAGGAAACGCGCCGCCGCCGCCGCCGCCGTCGTCGCCGCCGCTTCTCGCGCCAGGAACGTTTAAAGCGGACTCCGTGTGATTTATCAGCGCGGCGCCAGCGACGCACCCGGTGAATTTCGCCGAGCGGGCGTAAATGAAGCGTCTAACGACAATCTCGCGGCTCAAGAAGACTGCGCGGTGAGCATGGGGGAGAGCGGGGGGTGCGCGCCCGAGGAGTACCCGCGGCTGCTGCTGTGTGTTGCTCTCTCGCACCCGCCTCCTATTTCCATCGTCCCGCTTGTATCCTCGGGAATTCGCTTCCTTCCTTCGCTTCTGTCTCCGTTCCTCGGGCGAATTAGAACGTGGCGCAGCAGGAAATTTCGTAACAACAACGGCGAAGATTATACGAAGCGAGAGAGGAGGCGAGCAGAAAGCGTACGAGCGAAGGGATGCTACCTCCAGGGCTGGCACCCCTCCTTCTCTCTTGTCATTATTTTTCTTTAAACAGTGACGCAAAAAGTGCGAAACGAGCGGACTCAGTCTTCTCGCCGTTAGACGCCAACGCGACGACGAAGGACGCGGGATAAGGTGGATGAAGGTAGGACGAAGAAAAGACGGAGGATAAAAGCGATGAAACATAGTAGAGAGAAATTGAGCCGACGAGAAAACGCGAAAGAGAGAGAGAAATAGAAAGAGAAGAGACACGAAGTCGTGGAAGCGAGGGAGGAGTCTTCGGAGAAGGAGAGATGAAACAAGGAAGGGAAAGAGAGAGCGAGCGAGCGAGTGAGCTTCGACAGGGTGGCGGTGGGTGAAAGAGGAGATGTAGGATGGGCGCGAGGGGAGGGAGAGCGAGAGGGCGCCCGTGGAGATTTATGACAGGCGTTAAGCAGTAATGAAATTGCTCGTTGCTCGTTCCTCGAGGGGGGTGCGAAGGGTGGGAACGGAGTAGGACTCGACGGGGGTTCGAGGCTGCTGTGGAGGTGCCGGCGGTGTTGGAGGAGAACCCCTCCGCGGCAGGGTGCGCGGGGTATTTCGGTGCGCTGCACACCAACAGTCACGTGGCGCAATTACCTCTCGCCAGCTGTGTATCCGCGGCATTCTCTGAAGGACTTTTAATCGCGCGCACCTCACCCGTTCCGGATTCCTTCATCTTATCGTTTATCGTCGCGCTGTACGAGAGATACGATATGAAGCTTTCGGACGCTCTTGCGAATCTCTGGAGCCGAGTAATTTCGCGAGGAGTCGTCGGAATTATTACCTCTGCAGTCTGCGATTACGCGTCGACGATCGATGAATGATGGACCTCACCGCGAGATTCAGTTCGTAAGAAGACACGATGCGCTCGATATCGATCGGCTAGATCAAAGATTCTCCGTGGAAATGATCCCACGGTAAAGAGATACGGGGACGCATTTTCTTTTTCTTTTCTTTTTTATTATTTATACATGAGCGATTCTCAGGCGCGCGGAAAGAAAGCAGCCGTGTAGACACTCGCGCGGGTTGTTTGCCTTTTCACCGATTATCGAGCGTTCGGGTTACAGAGACGATCAGGGAGTGCCTTGGACGGGCGCGCAGGAGGGAATTCGACACGGACAGGTCGATCGATCACCGTTCACGTACGACACACACGCGCGTTATACGATCGAGCCGCAGTTACCGCGCCGTGGATGACGCGGGGCATCAACCGCCGCCACCACCTGTTTCGAGATCCCCGGCGCCTTTGTCTCGCCTCGCCTCTTCTGCGCGCGCGAGGAGCGACACGAATTTCTGTTTAGACAACTGCGCCCTTCTATACGTCGCTGATCCGCTCAACGAAACCCTTTTGTGTTTCGCCACGCTTCGGTCGCGCACGATGCGTGGGCGGCGTCGTCGGAATTCGGAGGAAAGGCGAGAACTCCGTTGCCCTTCTCGAAGGCAGACCGCGGAATGGGATCGAGGTCCATAGGGACGTATTAGGGCGGGCTTAAGGAGCGCGTCTGCTTCGCGCCCGGACCAGGCTTAGGAATTTTGTAGTAGAGTTGTGCGCGGGGAGAGAGCCCTCCGGATATCAAAAACTGTTATGAGGGCGAGAACGGGCGAAAAAAATTCGCCGAGCCGAACGAAATACGTATCCGACCGCAAGCTTCCATTTCCGGTCCCTGCCAGACGCTGGACCACTATATTTCCGAGACATTTATCCTGGTTTATCCCGGGGGTAGGGCGAGGAGAAGGACGACAGAGTGGAGGTTGAATCTCGAGAACGTCGGCAAGAGGGCGAGGAGGACGATGCATGGAAGGAGGAGCGGAGGGCGGCTCCCCTCTTCTTTCCCGTATCGTAGAAAGAGTTGATAGATCTTGTTCGTAGATACGCTGGGATCCTTCGAAGTGACCAGCGTTCTCCGTACGAGCTCGGGAATTTTTATTCCGCGAGAGCTGCCGGCCATCAATCTTTGGAGTTCGAATACGCATCTTCGCGACCCAATATCGTTTCAACGTTCGAAGATTTGTTAAAGCCGGACAGAAGAATTATGGCTACTTTAGGATATATCGACTGTTTTCTTCTTACCTTCCGCTCGCGGTTCCGTTGCACAGTTTAGCTTCATATCTCAAGCGGATATCTCGGACACATGGGTGCGTGTTTCTTGTTAATCCAAACACATATTCTCATTATTTCGAGTACTGCGAGGGATTTTGATCTTGCAAATCTTGCGTTTTAGATACACCGAGCAAAAGTACAAAAAAATAATTTTATCCTACGTGCTGCTCATTTAATCTTTCAGTTTTACTTTGCGCTGAATTATTATCTTTCCATTTAATTCGTGTCAGGATTTGAAATTTTATATATATAAAAAATTTGTTTATTCAATTTACACGTAGATTATAAACAATCTAATCTCTCTTTTTTTCTTTTAATTCTCTTTTCTCGTTCGCTTTTCGCTCACCCTTCATTATTCGTGACGATCGGACACATTCGCTGGCGTCGAGTGCAGCAAAATATCCGGTGGACAAAAATATTCACCGAGATACCGGGGGCTTCTCCGTTTCACTCGTTTCGGACGAACCAACTCGAACATTATTCCGTTTCTTCGCTTGTATCGGTCGCGCTTCTGTTAGACCGTAGTATGTCATCCGCGCGAGCCCGCGCGGTGACGGCTTGGATAGGACAGGATAGAGGATAGATAGAATAGGATAGGATAGAGGATAGGTAGAAAATGGAGGAACCAGAGAGAATAGATACACGCGCGGAAGGATGGATGAGAGAGGGGGGAGAGAGAGAGAGAGAGAAAGAGAGAGGAGCACGAGCGGTCGAGGTGCAGCGCGCTCGTCCGCCGGCCGGAGACCGAGAACTGGTCGTGGCAAACGGCCAATCAAATTCCATTTGGCCAAGTCGCCAGATGACGTCCGATAAATACACCGTCGTTCATGACGGCGATTCTCCTTTCTGGTGAGATTATCCTCGTTAACGTAATTGTTCGGCGATCGTCTTTACGACGGGGGAGCCTCGTGTCGCTGCGGGTTACAGGCCGAGTACATGAATGGCGGACGCTTGTCACGACGTATCGCTTGTACGACGCGGTTTGTTTGACCAATTGCGAACGCTTCGGCGATAGCGAGTCGCTACGTTGGGAGTCAGAGGGAAAGGAGATGCGAGAACGGGAAAAGCGTCGAATATATATATATATACGCGATAATTTCGTCGTGGGGCTATTGAAGCTGACTATTGAAAGCGCATCATCGCGAGAGACGCGTTCTTCTGCGTGCGCTCTTTGACTCGGATTTTTTCCTAAAACTCGAAATTACGCGACGAATGACGGCTTTGCGAAACGGCGGATTTCGCAATTATTGCGTCGGTCGCGCCGCTGGACTATGTAAAAATAACGCCTCTGCGCGCGGAGCGTACGTATAATACGTCCAACTAATAGCCCTCGCGCATTATTCGACGAGTCAAGCGCGTCCAGCAGATAAATCAAAACGGGCGCAGCTCGGGGCGCAGCTCGTGGGATCTCGCGAGGCATCCGGAAAATTCGAGAGCGACGGTACTCGTTCCCGAATCGGTGCGCCCCGAGAGCTTTTGGTCTCGGAAATAAATTTCCGAACCGGCGTGGCTAGCAGCCTCTCTGTCCTGTACCTCTCATTCTCTCTCTCTCTCTCTCTCTTTCTCTCTCCTTTCTCTCTTCCTCCACCTCCTCCATCTCATCCTCCTCTTCCTCCTCCTCCTCCTCCTCCTCCTCTCTTTCTCGTCGCTGCGACAAGAGAAGTGGATGTTTTCGAGGGCGTCGCGCGCTGCATTGTTTGCCGTGAGAACCCGGCGCGGAGATGCGCAGAGAGATATTGCGAAGAGATAGAGAGAAAAAGGAAGACAGACAGAGAGCGAAAAGGGAGGAGGAAGAAGAGAGCAAGAGAAAGAGAGAGAGAGACGAATGAGAGAAAGGAGAGAAGCGAGAGAGAGAGAGAGAGAGAGAGAGAGAGAGAAGTAGAGAGAGAGTGAGAGTGAGAAAGAGAGCGAGGCTCGAGAACGGAGAAGGGAGAGAGCCCAGCTCTGGCATCGATCTAGTCGTCGGTTCGGCCGGGGGCGGAGCAGGGACACAGGTGCTTCTCTTCGTCTACAGGCTTAGTGTCTGAACCCCCAGAACCACCTCTGCGAATCAGCCTTGATAGCGCCGACCGACCGGCTGCTCCACATAGCCGCGGACGAAACTCTCGTTTGAATTAGACGAGAGTGTCGTCCTCCCCCTTCAACCCCCTCCTCCTACCCTCACCCCCCGTTCCCATCTACCGACAGCGCGCGCGGACGCTATCTATAAATGGAAATTCCTCGCGTGCGCGCCGTTATACATATTTCCGTATGGAAATGTGTGTTTGCGGATTTTTCATTTTCCAAATAGTTGCTTCGGCAGAGTAGGGAGGGACTGTCGCATCTCTCCTCTCGACTGGCTGCAATCGTTCATCGGGGATGTGTTATTTTCTATAAATGTTACACACGTGGTTGCGCGTCGCCTGTTCTTTTCTCGTCCTCTCTCACGGATGTCTATCGTTGGACGTTCTCTTGCGCGTCAACGATTACGTCCTCCTCCGTTGGTTCCATCGGTTTCTTCTCCTTGAGTGACAGTTTCGATCCCGTATCGCGGTCTCCTTCGGAGCGCTTGATCCCGTCGAGACTTCACCTTTGATCGTCGATATTCATTATGCTAATAGTACAACGTCGAGGAATCGGCGGGAATTGACGCGCGTCACGTGTCACGTGTGTCTCAACTACGTCGCTACCGCGAAGGGCTGCGACAAAGGGCGGTCGTTTTCGTTGACGCTGATGTAAAAAAAATTCTCTTCACCGCGAGGCGAGATTCGCGACAATTACAAGATGCCCGAAAGATTTATAGGGATAACGTTGGGGCAGAAGGAACGTTTCGAGATTAAGGAGCGAGAGTCAGAATCGAAACGGGCGAAGCTCTCGTCCCGAGAACTAGCACGGTTAAATAAATTAGAATTCGAGTGAATCCACGGTGGATGTATAATGTAACGGATACCTCACAGCGCAGAGCAACAGCGAGAGAGCGAGAGAGAAAGAGGAAGGGTGAGGAAGCCGCCGCGCTTAAACGGTTGGTCCGAGCTGATTAATTATTTCAAGTTGAAACTCTCGAAACTAACAACTGCCGCGGATAGACAGAATTCCTGGAACAGAGGAGACTTCCTCCGTACCGATCCTCGGTGTGTGTTGCTCTTTGCAGATCGGATGCTCCGAACCTTCGTCTCTCTCTCTCTCTCTCTGTCTCTCTCTCTCTCTCTCTCTCTCTCTCTCTCTGTCTCTCTCTCTCTCTCTCTGTCTTTCTCAACGGTGTCGTCGTGATCTCGTCCCCGATCGCTGAGGAGACGAGCGAGTTGAGGAATCAAAAATCCTCGACGCCGCTTTCGGAGGATCGAGCTGGAGGAAATCGTAGATCTCTTTCGGATCCGACGCGATGTAACGCGTATCTCCTGTTTACCTTTCGTCTCGTCAGGGACGGTCGATCTCCTTCCAGCTCGGGAAGGAGGCTTAGATTTATGGGCGGTCGATCTGGTTTAGGATATCGCCGGCGTGTTCGTGTCAACGGATAATATCTTCCGTGCGTGTCCAGGCGATTTACAAGGAATCCACGACGGGTTCGGCGCTCGTGCGTTGAACCGTTGGCGCGCGCGAAGCACTTTTCGCGCGAGCGAGTGAGCTCGCTCAGAGTTTCCGGGTCAAACGTGACCGCGGGTGTCGGCCGTCGCTCGCTCCCGTAAACCTCGAAAAATCGACCAACAATTTATTCCACATTCGCGAACAATGTATCTGCGGGATTCGATCTTGTTACGTGCTCGCCGACTTTTCTGTTCGCTTTTCTGCCTGACTCTCCCCCCGATCGTGCACGCCTCCTCACGAATATATCTTCCTCTCTTGGGTCCGACTCTCCAACCTTCCACGTACATATATATATATATATATATATATATATATATATATATATATA
>NW_022639493.1:469428-503639 GCF_010583005.1 Odontomachus brunneus | reverse complement strand
ATATATATATATATATATATATATATATATATATATATATATATATACATCCATGTATATATATATATATATATATATGTATATATATATGTATGTATACATATATACACTATATATGCTCGACGATATTATCCCTCGGAGGGGCACAAAAGTGGCGCGTTTTTACGATCAGATGGAAGCACGGAGCGCAGGGGGCTCTGAGAAATGATGGAGTCGCCTCGGTCGCCTTCTCCTTCGTGCGGAGAAAATAAGGAGTCGAAATAAAAGGAACGTAGAAGGAAGAGAGGAAAGAGAAGAACAAGAAAACGAAGAAGAAGACGAAGAGAAGCGAGAGAGGAGGAGAAGGTGGAGGAGGTGGTGGCGCGATGGTGGTGGTGCCGGTGGTGGTACTCGGGGCTAGAGGGACGAGGCGAAGAGCAGAGGACTCGGCTCGGAGATCATCTGCCGCTATAACAGGCTGCCAGCTGGCAAAAAAGTCAAATGCGAGGTTCCCTTCGCTATGCGATGCTATGTTGATGGCGTGTCGCTGCTTATTTTCAACCCGCTGCCTGCATACCTGGTTAGATCCGAGAGGGATCTCTGAAATGTTCTTGGCTCTGATCCGAAATCATATACTACTGCTTTCGCCTCTGCCTGGCTGCACGTCTCATCTCTTTCTCTCTCTCTCTCTCTTTCCTTTTTTCAAGTCGCCGCTCCATCTTGCGTTCTCGCGAACAACTATCACCAACGTCGTCGACGACATCACCAATCGCATTTCCCTACTTTGGACTCTTTTCTCGCGAGTATTCGCGTGTAAGAATGAAGCAACGGTGAAGGTGAAGAGGGAATATAGATCGGAGCACGTTCTTGCCTTCGCATATCGCGCGTATATTCATGTATTTCGAGCAAGGTAACGAGTGCGGCGGCATCATCTTCCTTTCATTTTATCGAGCATCGTTCCGGGCACTACATCATTGTTGAACGCCAGCTCGAGAGTGAAATCGTACTTCCGTCGGGGAGCGCGGAGGTTTCCGGACAGTAAACACGATACCCCCGGTGCGCCCGTATTATTTCGTCCCGCGAATAGACGTAAAGTCTATTTGTGATGTACAACGGGTTTCGGTGGCGCGGAGTCGGCTCGTGTCGGGCAATATCGTGACGTGTTTCGTGCACCGTCGGGTACCGGAAGATCGCGGTAGGGCGGCGACGGCAGCGGCGGCGGCGGCAGCGGCAGCGGTGGCGGTGCCGCACGGACAGGTACGGGGGTCGCCCTTAGAATGCAAAAACGCTTTCCCCGGTTTCACGCTGAAATTCTAACTCCTTCGGCTTGTTGTACAATCTTATCGCAGCTCCGCTCGCGGCTTTCCTCCCGTCTCACGTGTTCCCTCTCGTCGGGGGTGGAGGGTCTTAAAGCCACCGACCGCGCGCAAGAGGGAACGAGACGGACGCGTGAACGGAGTGAGAGAGAACACGGAGAACGCACGGCAGCCAGTCAGGCAACCCCTGGCTTGATCCACGTTGTACCCATGGCCCGTAGGGGGTGTCGGGGGTAGCAGTCGGTCGGTAGGTGGAGTGCGCGGGGTACCCCCTGGCTAGGTAGTAGAAGGGGTGTCGTGATAACGTCACGCTCTGACAGAGTGCCGCTGCTATCGCGCCGCCACACGCCGGCAGAGAAACAAAATGGAACCTCCGACCGACCGACCGACCGACCGACCCTTCCCTTCTCTTCCCCTTTCTCTCTGCCTCTTCCCTCTCTCCTAACAAGCCGCACACCCTCCGGGCCCCGACTCTCTTTCTCTCGCTCTCGCCGCTCGGTCCTCTCGTGATTTCGACCTCGGCGAAACGTTCACCGGAGGAACCGTCGACACGTCGCGCCGAGCGAGTGCAGAGAGACGTAGCTGTGCACGTGTTATAAGAGCCATCGATGTCGAAAAAGTCGAGAAGAGAGAGAGGGAGAGAGAAAGGGGGGAGAGAGAGAAGAGAGAACAGCGAGGTGAGGAAGGGCCGCGCGGAGAGAGTCGAGTACCCACCTTTTCCAATCGTCCCGAGGCACTCGAGATTCGATTCGGGAGATTAATGATCGGACCAGAGGATCGGGACGATCCTCTCCCGAGCGCCCTCGGGCCACGAGACGGAACCCCGTTTCCCGTCCTTCCGATTCGAGGAACGAAGGACACGGAAAGAGGAGATCCCGTCTCGGCGAGAGAGAACCGCAAAAGAGATTGGGAGTACCGTTGATATATGAACGCGATCAGCCTGGGTCTCGGTGCCGGTGGAATATTAGTTTACCTTTAGGACAAAACCAGATCGATTGCGACGGTCGTCGGTAACGCTCAACATCTCGGGGACATGCAAAAGAGGGGTCGAAGACAAAGCTTGTCGTCGTTGTTGCGCCGCTCGTACGCGACGAGAACGAAAGAAAGAGAAAGAGCAGCGCGGATGCATAACCAAACTCTGCGAATTATCAGGCACACCCGTCCGCCGCGTTACTCCTCCTGCACGAATATATCGTGTCGAAAGCCACCGTGGCATGCAACGGCGAGCGGAGGTTTTGACAGTAGCGAGCAAAAAGTTGCGCTCTCGTAATGCTAGCGGGGGTCGTTGATTCGCGCTCGTTTATACGTGCCGTGACAACCGCGCGTAATATCGAGTAAATCGGGGAAATTGAAACTCGCGGCGGTTCCGCGATACCGTAGGTATCGCCGCATAGGTAGGTAGCTAGGTACCTGTATATTACGGGCGCGTTTGTCGCGCGCGACTACAAAAGGTGCGCGCGAGTGCACGAGGCCGTTGGTGAGTGGTGTGTGGGCGAAAGGAGAGAGAGAGAGAGAGAGAGAGAGAAAGGGGGGCGAGAGGAGAAAGAGAGGTCGGGAATCGATATGACGAGCGTTGCATACGCGGGCTCCGGCAGCGGAGCACACGTCCTGCTCAAATGCACACACAAGGTCACACGGGTGTCCGCACACGGAAATCCGGATCGGATCCGGTACACCGATGCGCGAATACGCCAGCTCCGGATTTTTGGCCGCCTGTGTGGCACAAACGCGGTGTGCTCCCTCCATCTCTCCCTGCCTCTGTCTCTCTGTTCCTCTGTGTGCCTCTGTGTGTCCCTCTCGCGTGCGTATCGTGCGTATATCAAAAGCCCATAATAAATAGGAGCTCCGATATTAATTCCGTTAATTGTAAAGCTCGCTACCGCGGGCTAAAAACCCTTCGGGCTGTCCTCTGTCGAAGGGACGCGCGCGCGCGACCTCTGTCGGGCTGTGCGAGCCTGCGTGTGCGTTTTCTCTGTGTTAGCGCATATTTTCCGACCGCGCTCGCGCTGCCAGTGCAAACTCATGCTCGTGCGTACACGCGGTAGAGTGTACGTATATGTGTGCACACACGAGCTTGCCAAACGCTCGCTCGCTCGCGCGCGGAACCGACGTCGGCTAATGGTACGGAAGGGGTGGCGAAAATAAAGAGGGTGGCCGGGCGGAGGCTGTAATTAAAACAGGAATGTTAATTACTCTTTGCATTACCGAAAAGCCTGTTATTGCCGGTGGACGTGCCGCGCGGCGGACCCGGGCTGACTAAAACGCAGGTGCGGAGGAAATTTCGGGCGTGCTCTTTCGTTATTCCGCGTCGCGCTCGTTAACCAGATTTCTTTTCCAGGACAGGAAATAATCGAGGTAGCGCCTTTCTTTTCTTTCTCTTTCTCTCTCTCTCTCTCTCTCTCTCTCTCTCTCTCTCGCCGTCCATCTGTCTTTCTCTCGGCGCGGAAGAAACGATCGATCGTATCCGCGCTATCGTTGCGTAGTAACGGAAGCGAGGACCGTAAACAAATTCCGAGAACAGATTGTCGGTAGGTAGGCAGCGCAATCGGAAATAATGAGACAAATTGATTCGAATGCTTGCGTATGTGCGTGACTGTCCGCGTGTGTGCCGCGTAATTCACCGGGCACGACCGGGAAACAGGAAACGTCTTATTTGCGATAATAACCGGGCCCATCGCGCAACGACGTCGTTAGTTACGTGGCGCGAGCGAGGCGATCGCGCGGCGGGTCTCCATATTGTCGGCTCGAGAGATCGAGAGGGAGAGCTCGCGAGGAAGAGATATCCGAGAGGTAGAGAAACAATTTCGCTCCGGTAACGGGCGTGCCGCGACAGTTCCTGGAACCGGTAGTAAAACCCGCGGCGCTCATACCCCCGAACGGTGCTGAGGTCCCACCAATATAATTTATGCCGAAGACAGACACATCACCCGTTCCTGCGCTCGCGCTGAAATCATCCGGAGAAGCCGGATGATGATTCTTCGAGCTGGAGAACGTCGCGGAAAGAGAAAGAGAGAGAAGGAGGAACAGAGCCGAGGGCGCTCGAACACTTAGTTGTCGTTAAAAGGTATCGCAGTTAAATACAAAGGAGCAGATGAGACAAGGCGGTCCCGTGGCTCAGACACCGGCTGAGGTCGAGGGGTCGTAAATATGGGTCCGAGTTCGAGAGACTGAGATGATTTATAGAAACTTAAATCCCCGGGGCTTCTTCGTCTTCTTCTCTCTCCATCTCTCTCCGAGCCGTCTGTCTCGTCGTCTCTATCTCGTCGACTTTATACACACGTGCGGCACCAAAACTACCGGTGTGTCTATCTATCTCTTCTCCATCAGCGAAGCGGGATTACCGGCGCGAGCTGGAAGGTAGGATGGAAGAAGCAATTTCTCTCTCTCTCTCTCTCTCTCTCTCTCTCTCTCTCTCTTTTTCTTTCGGGGGAAGGGAACCGCGCGTTTCTTCGGCGGGGGCCACGCTGCCCCACGGAATATTTAATTACAGCCTTTACAGTCGAGCGAGAGAAGAAAATAACGCGGACCAACGCCGAATGGCTCCGCTCGGGAACGCACTGCTCTGTGTTTACCTCGTACTTCTAATTGCTTCGGTTGGGGCGAGTCTGCCATTACGGTGGAACGGAGATCGCGTATCTCTCCATGTCGGTGCGCGAGTGCGGCTGTGTGCGCGTGTGTGCATATGGGTTTGCGCGTCCGCGCGTTGGCGGCCGATACACGTAGTAGCCGTGGCCGAGACGAAACTCTCCCGAGCGATAATTATTGAGCCCTCCCGCTGCTGCCGGCGATTCCTCCGCCGCGCCGGCCAAGTTCCGGCAAAACCGCCGCCTTCTGGATGAAAGCGCGACGTCAGAAAGCTCGACGGTACACCTCGCCGATAGGTCTTGAAGTAATTGCCAGGCGGAAGTAGTTTTACGTCCTACGGCGAAAGCGAGTCTATCCGTGTGCTATCCGCGGACGCGAGTTACTCCGCCGCTGTGCTATTAATAACACAGTCGCGAAACGCGACGCTGTAATTGCTGTTTTCTTACGATCCGCGGACAAGCCGATGACTGTATATTGAATTCAAGTACGCACGAGAGAGAAGAATAACAGACTGAAAAGGAGCTTGACAGTCGACCATAAAGCGGGAAGGGTTAAACTCTGACGAAACTCCGCTACTCTTTTCCCACCTTTCTATCACGAATATGAGTCGGAGAGCCTTCTCATCAGTCTCGCTCGGATCTCTCATTTCCACAAACGTTTTCAAAACTTTTCAATTAGCGAGTTATTCCGACGAATAAACACGATTCCGCCGTCGAGGAACAAGTGAAACGGGCTTGCGAAACCGGCCGTTTCTCGGGGGTAAAATAATATTTCCATGGCGAGTGTTAACTCTCGCGGACCTCCCTTTAAGCGTGCAGACACCTTCGTAGGTCGCGGTAACGTCGGTGCTGCGCGACGGTGTTGGTGAGGAAAAGGGGTACGGCCATGCTGGTGAGGTGGCCAATGGCGCGCGGAGCACCTGCCTCCCGTCTCTCGCATGTTTCGCCGGACGTGTGTGCCGGCGGGCCGTGTGGGCGTACGTTTCCGTGCGTGTATGCGTGCATATATCGCGTAAGGGCGCGCGTGCGTACCTCCGTGTTCATGTACACACGCATACGCACGTGGCCGTGTGGCGCGCGCGAGTGTTTCACGCGCTCCTTCGCGGGGAGATCGCGTCGTTGCCTTGGTTGGCCGGCGCTCGTTCTTTTTGCAGGCATTTCTGCACTTTTTTTCTCGCGAAAGGAAAAGGCACGAAGGAAAAGGAAGAAAATGAGGGAGAGAGAGAGAGAGAAAAGAGCATCGCATCCAATTAATTTTATTTTCATGAATAAAAGTGACGCGACCGCGGACGCAGAAGGGGGAGCACGGGTGAGCCGTAATTAAAAAGGACACACACGGCGCGGGGTGCTTTAATGTTTCCGCGCGCGCGAAACTAATAGTACAATTATATCGAACGCGCCCGGGCTAATTATAGCTCGCGTCGAACTATCGCGCCGATGATTGACGTCGATGTTTCAACTATCCCCGATTATCTAACGTTATTAATTTCCGGCGCATCGGCTAATGCGAGTATTCGTTCGCACCTGGTAGTTAGCTGCTCCTATATTTAGCGAGATGCGAGCTGCGAGAGCGGATTGCATTAAAATTGCACGTGAGCTCTCTTGCTGCCGCGCCGAGTCGAGTCGGGACGAATCGCGTCGCGTCGGCAACACCCTCTCGTTATTCAGCGCGGGATTTGCCGCTCGTACCGCCGATGATTTAAGGTTAAAAAGTAATTGACCGTAATCTGGGCGACCGGGAGACACGGTGCGTATAATCGTCGCGATAATCTCGCCGTGGCACAAGGTCGGTTGCGGCCACATGACTACGACGACGACGACAACGACAAGAGTTGCGCGACGTGCGCAATTACGAGCGCGCGATCGTGCGTGTATGAGTGCGTACCGATCGTCGCTCGGAGTGATGTCCTCTTCGTATACACCGGCATGCTGTCGCGGATAATTACGCGAGTCTCCGCAATGAGGCGAGCCCGAGGCGCGGAATATCGCCGTCTTACCTTCGGCGCGTACAGAATGCCCCCTCTCGTGAAAAGAAGAGGGAGAAGTGTACCATGACAAGGTCACTGGTTCGCCGTCGATGACAATCTGCTGCGGCCGTAGCTGAGTACCGATATCGTTTCTTCGAACCAATTACGGCGACGCGCGGAATTTATGCGTCGCGTCGATCCGTCGTGGCGGCGCACGCGTGTGCATACGCACGCGAAGGGACACTCGCGGAGAGCTCGCTCGGCTGAGCGATTAGACGAACGCTCGCGATTGCGCGAACGGCCGAGGAAACGACGCCGCGGAAGATGGATCGGTTGTCTCTGACCCACATTACCGACGCGGCACGACGGCAGAAGTGCTTGCGACGCGTAAGGGCCATGGCGTAGTAACATAAGAAATGTAAACGGCGCAACTTGAACGGTAAGCAAATTGACTGATCTCAACCGATTATTCTCCTTATGGTCGCGGAATAATCGATTGTGATTGGTCAATTTTCCTGTTGCTCAAGTCTTACTGTTTACGTTTTTCTGTACGCCATTCGCTCAAGGCAAATCACACACAGTAAAACATCAGCGGCAAGACTTGAGCAATGAACGAATTTACCAGCCACAGTCCATTGTTCTCCTTATGGTCCGGGAATAATCGATCGCGATTGGTCAATTTCCTTATCGCTTCAGTCTTGTCGCCAGCATCTATCCGCGCGCCGCGACCCCAACGCGAGTCCTGACGCGAGAAGGTGGGTCGCGATTTAATTAAATTCCGCCGCCGGAGGATGGCGTGAAAAATTCCTCGCGTTACGTCTCGAAGCCGAGATCGTCGCCCGTCGTTTCACGTCGTTGACTGCACACACTCGCGGCGAATTACCGCTGTTCCGTTACCGCGTATCTTGGAGAATAATTTCACGCGCCGGCGCGATTATTTCTCTCCCGACCGGTGATTAATCGTCCTACCTATGCGCAGCGTGTGCACGCGCGCGCGATACAAATATAATTCTCGCTCGGTTCATTGTTTTTCGCTAGTCGCGTGCGCGTTCGCGAGCATGAGCGCGCACGGCGTCGCCTCGCGATTTCCTCAAAACCTCTCCGCTATCCAGCGGGCAACCAACACGTCGACGTGCAGGTCGACGAGGGCGCTCACGACGGCCCTTGTACGCGGCCTCGGTAAATCGTTCCCGAAGAGAGGGAGACGGATGCTGGCAGCGGGAGGGCGAGAGGAGGAAAAGGAAGGTAGACGGAGAGAGAGAAAGAAGAAAGAAACAATAATAAAAAGACCGACTCAGGCGGTCGGTGAGGGCCAGGCAGGGTACCAGTTAAAATCTTCATTGCGGTCGGCCATTCTTCTCTCGGAGGTCTCTCTTCGTCTTTGGCTCGTCCAGGTTCCACCTGGTGCTTTCGCGCGTCTCCCTCGCTTGGTCCCCTCCCTCCTCCTCCTCCTCTTGCTCGTACCCACGTAATTCTTTCTTTCCACGTCGCTCTCCTCTTCCTCTCGTCCCGTCCGTCCTCGACTCGCGGCGGCTGGCACGACCTAAGGGCAGTGGTGCGTGCACGCGAAGGTCGCCACCTTTCAGCCTCGTGCCGGTGCACTTAAGGATGAGTCTTGTCCGCGGGGCGAGGATCCGGCGTGACTCGCGCGTCGTCGGTTTCGCGAATTTCCCACGGGGACGATGATTGCACGTTGGCGAAAAGCGGGCGCGCGTGTCAGCACACAGAGAGAGCCCCCTTTCATCCTTTACCTTCGACGTGTCGACCTACCTCCGCGCACCCTCCCTTGTTTCCTCGCGTTCCCTGGCACGCTCGAACGAGATCCCGCAAAAACTCGCGGATACCTCCTCGACAGTATCCCGCTGAATCGAGAGCGCGGGAATTCGTAACGCGAAACGAGTTACTTATTAATAGCGCCGAGCCAACCGTTCGGGCCAACAGACCGTGTCGATAATCGCATCTCGCCGGTAGGCGATTAACCCCTCGACGGGAACTACTTTTCCGCATTGCGAGAACCTAGATTGTTAATAAATCAACCTTTAATCGCCGGCAAAAATCAAGCTGGAAGTAAGCTCAAGTACCCCGAATGGAAGTCAGCGCAACTGGACACGGGTATTAAACGCGTTTATTTCTCTTTGTAACGACATCGCGTGAACGGAAATAAGGAAAAAGAAGTCAAAGATAAGATCACGACGGTACAATATCGCGCGTTGATCGACGCGCGTCTTCGAGGCGACGACAATGTTCGAATTCGCAAATTCCCTCGTAATGTGGAAGCGGCGGGAAGGCAAACGCGCGCGCGAAAGCGACACTGTTCGAATGCTGCAATGTTACGCGGCGCGAAGAAGGACGGAGCGATTAATTGCAGTATCGTATCGGAAGTGGGCCCGGGGCGCGAAATTGGCGCGATAACTCCTCGCGAAATCGTCACGCTGGGAAATCTCGACGTGTCGGACGAGTGAGCGAGAAAACGAGTCGAACGCGGGTCGCAGAATTCCCCGGCTCTCCGCCGAGAATCGCCTCTCTCGCCGCGCGCGCGCGTTCGCGTCCACCATAATAATTCCCCCGTGATTTTTATTTGGTCCCGTTTCATTGCCCGGGATGGCCTATGGGCAGCCGGTACGGTCTGTTATTAGCGTCTGGTGCTCGGCGTTATTGCCGCGCGGCTATACGCGGCTCTTGTTCTCCCCTTCTCCCTCCTTTTCCGCCGTTATTCGCTCCTTCTCGCCCGTCTCTCTTTCTCCCCGTCTCTCGTTCCCCATCAACGGGAATGGTGGCGCACGGGCCACGGGAGGAAGAAGAAGAGGGATTGGTCGGATGGGAATCCTTGGACGCCATACCAAGGGCTCCGGCTACGCGGATAGCGCTCGCCAAAAATGCATTCGCCCGTTGCGGGCGCGTTGCGGGAGGTTTGTTTCTTCTTTCCCCGAAGTTCGCAACGCTTTCCTGTCCGGTGTGTCGACAGAAAGAACGTTCTGTGCAGTATGATCTATTTGAAACATTAGAGTCTTCAATGCAACAAGTTCTAATATTATAAAGTAGTTTCTCAAATCGTGCGCGAGATCGATATTTAAAGCCGGTCGTAAAATACGCGGCTCCCGATAATTATAATTCGCGATGATGTCACTGATAACCGAAGGGACAGTACGAGAGAAAAAGAGAGCGAGAGAGAAAAAAGAACACCGATAAAGATCCGACGGGCGTATCGACGAGAATTGCGCGAGCGAGCGGCGTGTCGCGTCTTACCTTCACCGCTTAATCGATCGCGTTCCTCCGTTAAGCCCGGATTCCACGATGACGTTCGGACAGGATGCCGAAAAGAAGTCGCGGAACCGCGTGTAGAGTAAAGAGTGCGCGCGCGGGGAAGAGGAGAGAGAGAAGAGAGAGAGAGAGAAAGAGAGAAAGGGAGAGAAAGAGACAGACAGACAGAGTCGTTTGGTAGCTACCGCTCACGCCGCTACGAAAGACATCGGGTTTGTTTTACGGCGCAGTTAAATACGATTTAGGTTTTAATTAAACCTAACTCTCGGAGCGAGCGAGGGGGCGGGTCGCTCGATTCGAGCATACGAGGCTGGCGACGACGGCGACGGCAGCGGCAGCGGCGGCGACGACGATAAAATATATACGTAGGTATATATAACCGGCGTTTCGCCCTTCGTCCTCCCTCCCTGCCTGCCTGTCCACCCTTTCCTGCCCATTTTTGCTTTTCCTTTCTCTCTCTTTCCGTTCGATTAAAAAAATACGCTGGCCGTGGCGGTAAATAGGCAGTACGCTCGTAAAGACGGTTTACTGCCGGCGAATGTTGGCCGCCCTGCGCGCGCGCCGTCTATCTATCTATCGCTATCGTGTTCTCCTTAATGCGATCGTGCGCTACGCCGCTCGCCGTGGCGAACGCGTGATTGATGCCGAGGTATTGAACGATCATCGGCCATAATTTTCACAGACGGTCGGCGAACGGGATTGCTGAGCCCGCGGCGGCAAGCGCTACGTAAGAGCGAGCCAATCGCTCGAAAGCGAGCGGAGCGTCACGGAGAGTTTCGAGAGAGTATCGTTGCACTTCACTCCGCTCACGTCTTCATTCGAGTCCGAGCGATGCTCTGTTTTCCAGATGCGCAATTGTATCGGGATCTGCGAGAAAATATCCTTTTTCACTGTTCATCAGACCTGCTTCATTGTTCAACATTACTCTGAACAATTTTATAGTCAATAACAACAATTTTATTATAGAAGTTTATAACCGAGCAGTAGACCGACATTTTGCAGTAATTGATTATCCTTTCGTTTCACGTGCGTTATTTATATCTTAGGAACTGAAACGTGTTGTTAAAATTTGCTATGTTTTCGGCGAAATTTACCATGTTCCTTGATCTTTGACACTGAGAGAAAAATATGTAAATTTAGTAAACATTTATTCTTGGTAGGTATACTAATAACACGTTTATTTAAATTGATATAAAATATTTTTTAAACAAAAAAAATATAGATATTCTTAAAGTTTTAGGGAAACTTTTGCTTTTCATGAAAACAATTGTTTAATATGTTAATTGTTAAAAAAATTTAGATTCAAGTTCAAATATGTTATTAGTACTCACTAAATATAATCCTTTAATTTTTTAAATATTTTTTTCTCTCAGCGTAGACGCTACTGACAGCTTATTATCGCACCAGTAGAAACATGTGATAAAATTGAAAAGAATTTCTATGAAAAGAAACTACAATACTCTGTTCGTGTAGGTAATTTGATTTACTGAGAGAAATATAGCTGGAAATGACTCATCATCACAGAAAAAAACGAAAAGTAACATGACAAAAAACACAACTTTCAAGCAGTTTCAAATTTAAAGTAATATCTCCATACAAAGCCGGCGGCTTTGGTCGAGGGGGTGGCGACCGAGAGGAGGTGAATCGGAACGGTCGGTTGGAAGCGCGAGGTGACCGCAGGCACATGCAGAGAGAGTGAGAGAGAGAGAGAGAGGGAAAGAGAGAGCGGGGTTCGGCGTAATGCGCGCGTATGACGTGTGCGGATAATTGCAGTAGTTGCAGCCACGACCGTGCAGCCGTGGCAGCGGCGAACGGGCGCTGTGTTGGTTGGGGTTGCGGTGGCAAAGGGTGTCACCGGTCGAGCCTCCCTCCGCTACCCGTCCTTCCCTTTTGCACCACTAATCAAATTCAAATGCATATACCTAGCAGCCAGTGCACACACTCGTGCCGTTGATGAAATTATGGTCGACTGCACTCTGCACCGGCGCGGCGCGGCGCGGAGCGTACCGGCGACTCCGCTGCTCCGTTATAATCCGCCGCGATCGTATAATCGATCGAAGAGATCGCCGACGTCGATGTGCGCCGCGTTGTATTGCATTGCGTTGCGTTGCGTTGCATCGCGTACACAGACAATGCAAGCGAGCGTTAACGGCCGAAATGGAATTCTTAAGTAACCCGATGCGAAACGCGTCTATCTGGCCTTCGATCGCGCGCGAGCCCGACGTAAATCGACGAAAATTGCCAGCGTACTCACGCTATAACCGTTCGATTACGATCTGGTGAGAGAGAGCGGGGAGGGAGGGAGAGAGAGAGAGAGAGAGAGAGAGAGAGGGAGGACGGAATGAGAGCACGCCGAGACGCGAGGCATCGATCACGCGCTCATTGAAGGACTTTCGAGGGAGGCAAGGCGAAGATGGGTACATCTGCGGGGGTAGGAGCACGAGAGTATCGTCCGTCCGGGGCCGTCCGGCATGGCATTGCACGGTGCAGTGATGCACATAATGGGCGGGATGTGCACTTGCCGCGGGAGCCAATTATTCGATACGGCGGCCGGTAGATTCGCTATATACGTGCCGCCGCTATCTCCCGCACGCATCGCGCCTCTGGCCAAGTCCTTCCTTTCCACATCCCGATTTCGCTTCTCGCGCGCGAGAGTTCCCGACTCCTCTTCGTGTTCCTTGGGTTGCCGGAACAAAGATGGGCCAGCGACGAAAGATGATCGTGAAACAGCGGGAATCCCTGAAGAGGAAGAAAGAAAGAGAGGGAGAGAGAAAAGCAATATTCTGCGCGTTAAAATGTCGTTAAATGTACGGGTAATAAGAAGATTGGCAAAGTTATCTTTTTAAAATTACTATGTTCTTTAAGTTTTGAAGAATTTTTTACGATTTATTGTTGTGCGTTTGTTCTCTATACATATACCTTGCAAAGTAAAAAAAATGCCCCGTCCTGATTTTGTCACCCTGACAAATTGTTACCTTATTATAATAATAATGGCGCATAAGATACGTGTTGCTGTTTTCGATACCAGTGAGGAGAAGTCTCAATGTCCCGAGAGTATCATCGATATTTCGAGGATTCGAAAAACCGCGTCGTCAGGGTATTTTGCGTACGCGTTTGCGCGCGGTATTAAATGGCGGGGGAAGGAAATCGGGAGGGAGAGTATTCTCGGAGGGTGCGAATTCCGAGCTGTTAAGTCGTAAGAAGTCCGGGCTAAGGCCGGATCGACGGAGACGAAGTGCCATTACAATACCAAATGGCGAATCCCCCTTTACCATCGGCGCACCCGATGGACGCGCCGCTACGACGTCTCACCACGGGGGCAACAACGGAGCGGGATCCTTCAATTGTATTGAAATCCCGGCGAACAAATGCGCGGCCAAATTCGTCGATAAATCTACAAGTCAACCGACAGCTCGCGCGCAGACAGCGAGCGTCATCCCCTTGGCTGCCTGCGTATCCACGCGTGATGTACCCTCCGCGGCGTTCGCGTGCGCGAATAGAAGGGAACGCGTTAAAATGCAGCCTCCTGTGTCTCTGGAGGTATTTCGCGGCATCCGCAGGGAGGGGAGAGAAGGGGGCCGCTTTCTCACGCGAGCGAACGAACGACAGCGACGATAAACGCCATTTCGGCCGAAGTCGATGCCAATTCGCATTCCGACACCTGGTGCGCCGGGATAAACCGCGTACGCGCGTCCCACGCGCGACTCTACGCGGAAGTGCGACGCGCTGCGAATGGGAGACGTAACGCGCGGAATAAAAACGCTGAAACGGACGTAAAACGCGCGAGGAATGGTCGGCGGTGGTACGGCGGTGATGCGTCTTTAGGAGAGAAAAGTGAGCTCGTCGTTGGCGTCGTTGGCGAGATGAGGGGCGAACACGCGGTTTTATGAGTCACGTACGGCTGCTTAACGCAACGGTCGCTCCCGATCTGTCCCAGGCGATCCGCGTTCATCGTTTTACAAGCGTTTCGTGGATCGCGTTGGAGATAAACGGAGGGCCGACGGTGTATATATAGTCGATCCGACGCGGTCCTGCAGGACACCCACGATATCCCGCGGGATACCGCGGCCGATCGTTTCCTAAGAGCTGCTTATGCAACTTTGATGAAGCTCTCCCGATTCCCGACGCGGCGGCTGGCTCCCTCTCTCTATCTTTCTTCTCTCTCTCTCTCTCTCTCTCCTCTCTCTGTCTCTCTCTCGCATCGCTATTTACACATGTGTATATACGCGCGATTCCGCGGTGCGCTTACTTAGGCGCGCGTGCGTATTCTCGCCCATCCATCCGAGGTATTTTCCAATCATTGTAAAACCCCGAGACAGACGCATCGGGTCGTAAACCGATCGGGAAAACGATATAGAAGCTTGCGTATTATATGTACCGGGTGTACGTGGATACACACGCATGCATAATGCAGACTGTAAGAGGGAGGGAATCGGCGCGCGCTCGCGAGATCGTAATGGGGCCGATGTGTTATCTGGAAATGGTTTTAGAAGGGCGAGACACATCCCTCGGCGTATATAAACTCGCCGGATAGGAACTAGGACCCGGCAGGATACGCGCGTAGAGATCACGCGGTACGCCGCCCAGCGTACGCGAAATCCTGGAATATAATCTCCTTGTTGTATGTCTTTTTCGCCCCATCCCTCTCATCCCCCCCACTCTCACGCCTTTCTCAATCCCGTGGCCAACAATCGGTCCTCACGGGCGCGTAAAACTCCTCGAGACGGTCGTACGATCCCCGCGAAATTGGTTTTATACGAGATGACGGCGGATCGGCCGCGCTCTCGGGGAACTTCACGCGTCACTTGCCAACAGTCATCGCTGTGTGTAAAAGCGAGGGAGAACACAGAGCTGTCTAAAATAAGATGTTTGTTTCGGATATGTAACACACGTAACTTGCTTATCGATTGCATCCGCGTTACCCCGTGACTCGCAAAATATTTAACTACAAGGAAATCTCACTCCGAGGTATTACGTTTAACAAATAGCTAATAAGTAATCTCGTGAGATGTACAGGGTAAAAACATGCCAGTTCTTATCACAACATTACGTTTTTAACATATCAGTGTATTAATCCAATGTTGCCGTTGTGTCTATTCTGCATTGTAAAAGTTCACATTCACCATTTCTAATAACACAATTTATATGTAAATGTACGAATCCTTGGCGACATTTTTTTATATAAAGTAAAGTATACAGATAAGTTGTGTTATCTGTTTACATATTTGCCTTGCGTTAAATTCAACTCACAATTTTTAGTCGTGTAAGTCTTTCTAATTTGTGTATGCTTGGTTTGAGAACGTTTTTCATACGACCAGAACGAACAAAATGAGAAAAGAGAAGAAACGCGCTTTGTCAGAATTGGACGAGAGACACGCGCGAATGACGATCTTCCTTTCGCGACAAAGGGCGTTTGCGGGCGCGAGTCCGCGGGACGTCTTCGCGAACCCTCGCCGCATGATGTCCGCCCGATCGACTTCTCGTCGATCCGAGCTTCGGGACCCTCGAAGGGGGCATTAACGAACCGAGCCCGTGCACGGCGATCGCGCCGCGGCAAGAAACGCAGCACGCCTCCGAAAGTCGATATCCTCCTTTTTGCGATTTCGCCGGAGGCGTCGTCGCCGTCGATCGATATCGTTACGCCGTTCCGCCTGCGAGTCCCTCCATCTTAAATCTTAATTTACGGTTAGGATATCGCCACGCGGAAGGATCACCCCCTTCGTGCCCTCCGCCCCTCGCGACCGTGATCCTTGACGATTGAACTCCGCGCGCGTCGATCGCGCGTCGGCCTGTCCTCGATTCGATCTTGGTTCGCGCGCGAGCCATCGCTCTTCGTAATTATCCTTCTCTCGTTTTTTGCGCCGCTCGCCGAAATTGAAATCCGCGATTAACCCGGTTCTTTTTTTTCTCCTGCGCGAGGTACACGCGCGACATTCGCGGTTTAATGCATCGGCGCATTCTCGTCATCTCACGTGTGTGGCCGCGGCGGGCCTAATAAGTTCGCGATTACTTTCGCTCGTTTCTTTTGCTCCTGCGCTTATTACCGCCGGTATGATAAGGTCCCCGCGCGGGGACCGTCGTCCGCGGCAACCAGTTTTTCTCATCGCCACCGGCTATATTTTTGCATGTAATCGCGGCGACGTAATTCACCGCAGCACCGCGCTTTCTCTCTCTCCCCCTTCTCCTCTCTCTCTCTCTCTCTCTCTCTCTCTCTCTCTCTCCTTTACTCGCTATTTGTATCTTCTTGCAATCGAACGCGTAATTAAAAGTTTCCCTTCCCCCTTCCCCTAGCCGGCTGCCCCTCGCCGTTTGCGTGCGAGCCCACACACGCTTGGGCTTTTTGTCCGCGAAGCCTTTTTTCGCAGATTGACGTTCGCGGGCGCGTATTTTCGTGCACGTTGCGCGCTGACGTCCGCTAAAACCGCATTTATACGCAGTCCACCGACAAACTTTCCGTCGCGACGCGACGTGAGAAGGAGAAACGGGGGGCGGAGGGAGCAAGTGGGCGCGCTGGTGGTGACGGGGGAGGAGGAGGAGGAGACGGTGGGGGGTAGCTGTCTCAGACGTGTTCGAGGAGAAACAATCGATGGCTTTTAAACAGGAAGCGTACGCGTTTTCTATGGGGTCGACGTTATCGGGTACGAAAATGCTCGCGCGCTCTCCGTAAAAGGACGACGTGTCTCGTGTCCTCCGTTTCCTTCGTTTCTCGCTTCCTGCCTATGAATAAGCCGGGGTTACACCCTCCGGCTGCCGCGAGACACCCTTCGTCAAAGCACAAAGCTCGCTGCTCGTCGTCTCGCGATGCCGGAAAGCTCGACGCTACTCTTTCGCCGTGTCTCTCTGCCTCCCTCTTTCTCTCTCTCTCTCTCTCTCTCTCTCTCTCTCTCTTCCCCCCGGCTCGCCATTCTCACACTGCTTGCTCTCTCATTTGCACGTGACGGCCGGCTCCTCCGCATCGTGCGTTTTGATTTACGTCGGGCGAGCGCCACTCCTTGTTCGCCGTCTCCTCGGGTGTACACTGTGCCTTCCATTTCGCACAAAGAACGCGTCATGCGTATTTAGCGAAATTTGCCGGGCGCTTGTAACTTAGATCCCGAGGAGGCTGAGAGCGCACGGGAAAAGGAGCGAAAAGGTACTATGTGCTTACGCAACAGGCGAAACCACGACGCTGATATCCCGTAGCGCGCGCGCGCGCGCTGTGTAACGCCACAGAGAGATGAGTCGCGGAGATAGACGCGACGTTGACGAGAATAGCGAAACACTCCTCGCGTGCGATAATTTCAGTTTCGTTCCGACGATGTGAAGATAACGTCGCGCTTAATCGTATCACGCGCGTTTCACATCGGTATCGGATCTCGGAAATGATACTGGGGGATGGTGGCGCCTGTTGTTAAGTCGAGAAAGCGGCGCACCAGCCCGCCATTTATCATTAATATCCGAATACTTGGCGATTATATTGCATAATCTATCGCGTGACTCGCCTAACTCGCGTAGCTCGCGTAACAACAGCGCACGTCAAAAGTTCTTTTTATCGAGCGATGTATTCGCGAGATGTTCCGCGGAATTAATCGTTCAACCTCGCGCGCGCGCTCGATAGATCGCTCAACGAGCGACGCGAAAACCAGCGCGACTCGGCCTCGTATCGGAATTGCGAAACTATTTGCCCCATATCGGCCAGTGTGCGAGCATCGTAATTTATCTCGTCTTATATCTCCCTTTCTCTCCCTCTCCCCTTTTCGCGTTGTATCTCACCGAGCTCGAAAGGCTGGCGGTGTTCCTCGAGGTGTACACGGGTTTTATGTACCGGACGTGCTTCGCCAAGAGAAAACGCGCGTTCTGTCCTCGCGAAATTAGCATACCGGTTTATTAATTACGGTATGAAGGTTTCCTCTCGCCCCTTCGCTCTTACCCGCGCTCTTCTTTCCCTTTGTACTCGCGAGCGGCGACTCGAGCATCCGTGTGCACGATTCGTTCTCGATTCCCAGTGCGATTCGCCTCTGCGGGGAAGAAGAAGCTGCGCTTCTTCCTTTCCTTCTCTCTCTCTCTCTCTCTCTGTCTCTCTTGTCACTTCCTGCGAGCATAAATCTCTCTTCGCCCCTCGCTAGGGCTTTTTCTTTCCTTGCGCAGCCGGTTGTTATCGGGCAAGAGTTTCGCCTCGCGTCATTATGTCCGATGAGAGGGAAGTCGCAAGGAAACGTATCCTTCTCTCGTTGCGCATTCGTCGCGGACGGAAGAGCGTGCGCGGGAGGCGGCAGAAACGAAAGTGAAACATGACGAATCGAGAGGCGGCGGCGGCGACGATTCGCTGTGTGAAATCAGTTTTTGCGTCCATCGCCGAAATCGTCTCGCCGTGATTTATCTCGGTCTACCTATCCGCGTTCTTAGGAGTCTTGCGCGCGTTACGAGAGAGCCAATACCAATTACGATTCATCATATATCCAGTTAAGCATCGCGGCGGCGTGCGGCATGCGCACGCGCGCGCGCGAGAGTTCGCGTTAGTAGATGCGCTCATCAATATTCAGCGGCGTGCAATTTTCGAATAATTTGTTTTCCTCTCTGTTCCAGGTAAGTACGGAGCGTCCAATTCTCGGCTGAACGAACGCGGCCCACGGGGCATTGGGATCGAATTTCGCGTCGGGGTCGCGCAAGTAAGTACATGTACACGAGAGAGCGCGTGATCGGCGTCGTTCGGTCCGTAGAATACGGCGGATCGCCGATGCGAAAAGTAATCGGGACGCCCTCGCAAATCCCAGCTCGATCTCCCGCGCAAGGATTGCTCGCTCTCGCGCCGTTTTCTTCGTTCGTCTCGTCTCGCGTCCGGCACCCCTGCCCCTAACCTCCTCTTAACTCTCTCTCTTCTCTTCTCTTCTCTTCTCTCCTCTCCTCGCCCACCGTCGTCGCCCGCCGTGAATCTCCCTATATCCGAATGCAATCTAGAACGCATTTTGCGGGCGTCCTGCAGGACGTATACATCTCCTGGCGTATTATGGAATAGAATGGAAGGAAAACGGGATGTAGAAACCGGGTGGAAAGAGTAGGCCTCAGAGGCCCATAACCCCATCAGGGTTCGTCCCAGGGGCGGCATAACCCGCCACCACCACCACCACCACCCTCCACCTTCCAGTTCTCCTCTCAGCTCGGCCACCGACTCGTAACCTCTCGATGGCGGTCCTGCGGTCTCCGCCGAGAACCGGAGCAGTCCTCCTCCTCTTTCTTCTCCGTCTTCTACCTCGGCTTTCACTTCACGAAAAACCCTGCGACACCCTCCTCACCCACGGGGATCGAAAAAAGGCCGTAGTTATCCGCCAGAGGCTGGCGAATATCAGAAGGCTAGCTGAAAGAAATCTCGCCTTTTCGACCTGAGCTAAGCAACAACTCCCTCGTTATCAATTCGCTGTTCGTTCTATCCGCGTGTCTACGGATTCATCCTCTCCGCGCTTCGACGTATCATGGGCAACGCAATCACGCGAAACGTCGTGTCGTCCGCGTTGCGATGTGACTGAGACGCGTCGTCGCTACGTCGTCTGGATATTTAAAAAGCTTTTACTGCGCGCAGATAAATCGAACCCCCTGGTCGTCGGGAGACAGCGAGGTAACGCTATCGATATCACTAGGGTCCGGGCATCTTCTGAAGTATTCACGAGCCACGAAGTGAAACAAAAGACGGTCCACCGCGCCACGAGATAAAGACGCAGAGACCGCCGTTAACTCACCTACCCTCTGTTCTTTCTTTCACTCTCCCTCTCTGTCTTTCTCTCGTTTCTTCGCGCGGCTCCTTACGACCTCCTCGGTAAAACGAAAGGCATATAGACGGCCGCCTCGGGGCCGCCAAACCCCGATAATGGAGGCCGCTAATAAATTCACCCGTTAATATAAAATAATCGTTAAATGCACTTAGGACATACTTACGGTGCCGCTGGCAACAGAGAGCGCCATCCTTTTTTATTGAAACCACTTCGCCCTGGTATCTTCGGCCTTCCGCAGAGCCCAGGACGTGCTTCGTGTGCGAATCCCGTGCGGCAAAGAGAGGGAGGGAGAGAGAGAGGGAGAAAAAAAATTTATCGTTGAGATATTATCCGACGTTGAGGGCAATTCGAATTTTTTCGATTTCAAGTCAAATTCCTTGTCACTTCATTCGGGCGAATCAGGAGCTCTCGTTTCATCACTGTTGCGCGAGAACGGCCAAATACGCATTTCAAGCGTTCTTGCTTTTGGTCACTGCGTTTCGAGATTTTGCGGAAATCTGGTCGATCTAATAGCTGGGGATTATGTTAAGCCGCGATTTGTTGATTTCTCTCGCGGCTAATGAGTAGGTACTTGACGTCACGGGAGAGAATACGCCTTGACATTTCCTGCGCGTATCGACTGACGTTATCCTCAGTGTGATACGTGTTGCAGCGTTATCCTGACGCACCGTTCCGGCTTCTGTGTAATCCTACGGGACGCTGCGGCAACCGGAAAATATGAACATCGTTCGCGACGGGGACAGATGTCGTAGGCGGAAGATATAAGTTTATATACGTGTGTATTCGCGCCACGGTAAATAAATTCTGAATTTACAGCGCGGTTCAGAAGGGCTAAAGATGAAACTTTCGATATCGATTACCGTTCTACGCCCGCAACTCCTCCGCGCGCAGCGTAATAATTGAGAATAACGCGGTCGATCGTGTCCGATTTCGCGAACGGCCGAGCTTCGCGATTTATTCACGACTCGCGAACGTCGCGACGTCGTTGTTCCCGAGGAAATTTTCACGCGCTCGTGTCATCCGCCGATATTTTCGTGCATTAATTTCCTGCGGATAATTTCGTACGCCGGAGTTGCGTACTTCGCAGGTGATAATGCTTTTCGCAGGATACGGCTGCGACGTACGAAAGGAAGCGTCGCCCCAACCGTCAAAGTTAATCCCTCTCCCGTGTCTCGAATCGGTCGACGATGCGGCGCGAGTGCCGAGAGCGTAATTCAGGGATTCGCAACTTTACCCCTTTCACGTGTTCCCCGTCGTCGGGGAAACTCCGCGGGGCAAGTAATTTCCGGATGACGATGATATATACAGGATGACGTCGCCGAGGAAAGTTGGCGTGCGCGCGCGCGCGCACGTACAAAGTCCGCGGGAAAAACATGCGCCGTGTAATTATTACGCGGCGTAAACGAAATGAATGGCGCTAGCACACGTAATGGAGAAGCATTTTCCGCCTAAGCGCAGTTTTATTAAGTCGCCGGCGCACGAACGGGACAGGGAAAATAAGATTATAAGTTGCACGACGTATTATGATCGACGACGGAAAACGCCCGCGTATTACCGCCCGCGTCCCGTGTTGTCCGGATTTACACATTTATTCACGCCGCGTCCGTGGACCGTGAAGAAGAGAAGGAAAAAAAGCGAAACAAAGAAAAGGAAGAGATGAAGAAGAGGAAGAAGAAGAAGAAGAAAAAGAAAAGTCGCGTTCGCGTTTCCGCAATTACGCGTATCAAGACGTTTCCGCGCACGACTGTATTGTGCCGAGGTAATCAAACGGAACAAACGACGCGACGATAATACAACGAGGGTTCATGGGACCGTAGAGAGGCGTAAAGAGAGGTCGAGCGCGCGTGCAAGAGAGAGAGAGAGAGAGAGAGAAACGCGTATCAAGAGAGGTACCACGTGACGGTGAGAGAAAGAGCGAGAGAGTGAGAGAGGATCTCGATTCGCGCCTCATTGCCGTCTAAGCGAGAGCCATATCTCTTTGTGGAAACACGAGCCCATGCATCTCCCGCCTTCACCCTGTTCATCTTCCGCGATCTCCTGGAAGGGCCCCTCTAACGAACTCGACGTCCACTTAGGGGCCCTGAAAGGATGCTCGTAACGAGCCACGCACCCCACCCCCGCGAAATTCGAACTCGGCCACTCACGCCCGCGGGCCATTCGGCGATGACGACGACAACGACGGCGATGACGGCGACGACATCGTATACATGTATGTATATTCGTATGCGCGCCTACGTCGTTCTCTCTCTCTTTCTCTCTTTCACTCTTGCTCTCTTTACCTCTCGCTTGCTTGAGCGAGAATCGCGATATATATTACGCGCCGGGGTGACCCAATATTTTAATAAAGTACGCGGCAACATCCCCGTAACTAACCGACTAACCCGTAGCGCGCGCGAGAGAACTCGCGAGAGCTGGCGGGGGACCAAGAGCGTGGAAGTCAGAGGGCCCGGAGGGCTGTGGAGAGCGCGAGAGGGAGAGAGAGGAACTCTCCGGGCAGCGCGGCGCGTCGTGATGTACGGGCAATCAGCCGCATTAATGCACCGCGTGTGCTGCACGCTCCTATAAACCATATTTATAACACTTCGTACCGTAATATATCCCCGAGTGCGCGGGGTGCCTCGCGCCGAAGAGATGGACGCGGTGAGAAAGGCGCGGGGCGCCACGAGAGAAAGAACGAGGGAGGGTGGGAGAGGGAGAGGAGCGCGGGGTGGAGTGGAATTCTGGAAACTGACCGATCGCCGTGGCGCGCATCGATTATGTAAAGCGTCCCGAGATTGCTACAAGGTAAGATTCCGTACGACTACGACGACGACAACGACGACGACGATGAGTCGCACGACGTTTACGAGCCTCGTCGATGTCTCGCAGTTACCATTCGCTCGCATACGCTATTATACGTTATCGTCGTCGCGCGTCTCTCATACCCGCTTAAAAATAAAATATCCGTTACATTGTTACGCCACACGCGCGCGTACACGCGTACAGCCGCGCGTGAGCATACACACATCGACGCAACCTTGTAGCGTATTTACGAGCCGCTTATTGGCTTTATGAATCACGAGCGCGAAAAAAATCTCGGCCTCGAATTTATCGCGTACAACGTATAGCTATATGAAGCGCGCGCGCGCGCGCGCGCTCGTAACGATTAAAAGTCAGCGTTATTTATCGCGCGGCGTTATTTATCGTATTACTTTGTCGTTGCTAATACGCACTTCTCGCGCGTGCTCCATATGTAGCGACCATTGCGACGCGTTCTCGCCCAGCTCGTAAAACAGCGGAAACAAGAAGCTGTGCGCGATACGAAATCATTTTGCGAGAAAAGGGGATGCCACCACGGGAAGCTATATCGCCACGATATCAGTCTTGGCACGTCGCGTAATGACGACAAACAACTTTGCAAAGAGAAGAAGCTGCTCATCTCATTCGGGTAGAGCTCAATTTTGGTCCTACTTTGAACCTGAACTTTCCAACATCTGTATATCCCGAAGGATCAGTGTACTCGTAATGCACGTGGAAACTGAAATCCTCTAAATGGCAGAAAATGCCGCTTGTAGGTTCTAAAGAGAACCTTTCGGCGAAGCTAGTCGATTAAATAGGATCAAAATAGGTTCGTACAGGCTTCAGAGTATCAAAATAGACGTTAAATGGAATATCATCGAAAGAGTAACATCAAGATTTTGAGTCGTCGCGTCTCTCTCGGTAATTAGCGCGTTCGGCCGTTCCGTGAGTCGCAAATATTCCCCAAGACGCACAAGGGGGAGATAATTCGCGAGAACGGGCTACAGGATTGCCTGCCATCCTCTCGCGAGAGAGGGAGAGAGATCGATGCATCGTGCAGCGCGATCATAATGGGATGCCACGCGGTAGCTATCGTTCTGGATATAGCGCTAATCAGAGCGAATCGCGTCGTATCGCGCGCCTCTCGCGCTACATCATGCTCCTCGTGGTGGTGCAGCGAGGGGGCAGACAGGGATAGTGATGACGATGAGTGAAGGCAGCGTATCCGCGATACACAGCCGAGAGCCATTATTATTCATATATTCCGTATCACGTTTGTTCGTACAAACCTACAGCGCGTGCCCGCGGGCCATAACAGCTTGACATGCACCCCTACCGCGCCCCCTCTCTCCCGCTGTAAATAGTCACAGGTAACCATTTTGATTCCTCGCGTCTCCCACGTGTTTATCGCGAAATAAATTTCTTCGCGAATTGTCGAAAGCACTCGCGAGTTTGGTAAAGTTTTCGAGTTTGATCAAAGGACGTCGGAGAGCAGCTCGGGGGGGATTGTTGCGCGCGGGTGTGCTATGAAAATCATTAAGGTAAACGTACCAAAACCTGAGCAAGTATTTAACTTTGGACATTCTTATTGGTCTTTAAATACGAATATCTTAAACTTCCAACATAAAATATAGATACGCATATTGTATACATATCATGGATTATTAACGTGTGTCGCCTGAGCTTTTCCAAGAGAACTCTCTCGCATCACCTCGTTTTCAAGCAATTGAGCCTCGCACATTCCACGCCGTCGCGATTATTATTGATCGCGCGCCGACTTAGCCGCGCGGACGATCATGCTCGTATTTTCACACGGGGTACAGCGCTATCGCGCTGTCCTCGACCGGTGTTGTTTCGCGCGGATAATCGCAAACAGCAGAATGCGGTTCGCCGCGAGCCGAGCATCCATTTTTCCTCGACGATGCTCGCCGCGCGCTCGTGGTTGCTACGCGAGCATCGAGGAGTCGCGGTGCCGCGACGGGCGAAGTGCACTCGCGCGATGCAGTTTCGCTGCACGGGGTCGAGTGTGTAGCATGCACGAGGAGGAGAAAGAGGACGATGAGGAGGGGGAGGGGGGGAGGAGGTGGAGGAGGCCGAGCCCACCGGTAATTGCCGTAGAGACCGGCCGGAGCGCAGACCGCTCGCACGACCTCTCGTTCCCTTTCTTCTCTGGCCCACCTCCGCCCGGCGTCCGTTTCACCTCTCCTCTCCTCTCCTCTCCGTGGCTCGTTGCCTTTATTTCGCGTTTGATTCCTGGCAACGAAGTCGCCAATTACGGGCCGACCGATCGATCCCGGCTGTTGGGTCAAGTATCGAAATTGCGCCGGTGCGCGTCGTTGCACGGAGAGGAGATAGGCAGTCGCACGTCCGATCTCCTCGTCCTTCCCCTCCGCACACGCGTCTACGGGGACTCTACGCCACGTAGGGAAGCGTCCGCGTGACGTATATAATGGAAATACGAGGCGTTGAAAGTCACGACGGCGGCGGCGGCGGCGGCGGCGGCGACGACGTCGTCGTCGTCGTATTTTCGTGAAGACGCCGCATACACGCGTAGGTGTCGATTCGTTTCGGCCGGCGAGGTGGGGGCAAATAAACGCGAGAGTCCCCCTAACGAACACCTGCCTCCTACATAATTCTTTATCCAGGTGCGCGTCTATAAATTGAGGTGCATGCGAGCGATCTTAGATCACCGACGCGCAGGTTTGCGGCTTGTGTCTCCGCGTGCTTTCAACGCGCCGCTGAATTACCACCGCGCTTAACGCGCCATGGACTGACCTATATCCGCGCGAATATATACGCCGCTCTCTGTCTTTCCTCGATATACATCACGTAAACGTATTACGAAGGTGCCTATTCTTAGCGCGCCTGTGACAAAATATAGGGGTAACGATTTCTCGTGCGTTGCACGATATTTGCGCGAGTAAAACGTTAAACATCGCCAGAGCCTCCCGTCTCGCGAACGCGTTCACGATAATATCAGAAGAAACGCACAAGAAACTGCAGACTCTGAGACTTTCATGTCCGATGTGAGATATTATCTTGTTAATATTGTTGTACACATGTTGCGACGTTTCTTTTCGATTTCTCTCCCGATCCTTAGTCAGATGTATAGTAAGATAAAGCCAAATATATAACGTTATTCCCGACAAAAGATGTTTCTCGCACTAGCAGATATTATTTTTGAAATATTAAAACTATAACATATTTTTCAAATAAGAAAATATACACTTCTTTAAGATCTCAGCTTTTCACGATAGCAATTGTATGTTTTATTTAAATAAAAAATGTAACCATCTTAAGAGGAAAAAATGTAGATTTATAAGCGAATATGTTATTAGAAATCACCGAGTAAATATTTTTAATTCGTTTGTCAGTGTCACTTTAAGCGTTATTACGAATTTTGATAGCGCGCGAAATGTTTTTCGTCAGAAATCACGTTGGAGCCTTGGTCTTGGCTACAGGCTTGCTGAAAATAAACTTCTTTACTTACTTTTACAAGTAGAAATGTACGCGGATCGGTTCAAGCTCGTTGCTTCGCGGGCCACCAACCGAGCGATGCTAATCTATCGTCGGACACGGACGCGACACCTCCGTGGTTTCCGCGTCTGGCAGGATTCTCACGCGTCTCTTAGGTCCTAAGTCACGCGTCCTGACTCTGATCTTCATCAGCCGGCACCGGTCGGTCCGCACTAACCTCCGTAAGCCGGCGGATTGTGTAGTCGCGCGCGTGTACGTGTAAAATGCGTACGCGCGCGTGGTGCCATGCAAATTTCTGCGTGGGGGTCTTTGTTAACCGAGGGATACGCGTTACGTTGTACATCATCCTTCCGGCCTCGCGGGCAGATAAATAATGGTAACGCGCGACTCTGCGCGATTCCGTCTCTACCACGACTCCGTCCGTCCGTTCGTCCGTCCGTGCGTGCGTGCGTACGTACGTCCGTTGGTTCGTCCTGTTTGCATAACCAGCCATATTGGTGCGCGCTTCATTCTACGAGCTTGATATATTCCGACCGCGTTTAATAAAATCGGGATTGGTCTCACAGTACTCTTTTGCCTCGGGGAAAGTATGCGGGGACCAGTCCTTCTTTCCACTCGACTGCATAACGATGCAGCGAAAATACGCGACGTTCGCGATAAAACATGCGCTTCTCTTAATGCATTTTGTATCTTTCTCTCTTTAATACATAATAATTTTATATATTATATCCTTCATAACTTTCTCAATACAAATCTCTTCTTCGCTTTAAGCTTGTTCCTCGGATGAATTAAATCAGTTTCAAGAATCGTCGACTGCATTGCGCGTATGCATTCGTTGCGTTAATGAAGATACGCAACGTAGATTCGCGATAACCGTGCTCTTCTCTTAATGCGCTTCATATTTTTCTTTTTTAATAGATAATAATCTCAAATGTTGTATCCTCAGTAATCTTCTTGATCGAACAAGATTCCTCTTCTTCGTTTCAAACTTGCTTCCCGGATGAATGAGAGAAATCGTGATCTTCCCGGGTCAGTCCACGAGAATCAGTTTCAAAAATTCGCCGATTACACCGCGCGATTAAAACAACAATAAATGAAATAATAACATGAGAGAATTTATCGGCGCGTCTGTGCCAGCAGTTTCGCAGCGTCCACTTTTCATTATATCCTCATTATGTTGGCTACCTATTACCGCAATTGCGACGCACGCTGAATCGCACGGCCGAATGTACGACCCAGCCGACCGTTCGTTCGGAAGCCTCGGAATTTTTAATTCGGCTCATTCGTTACATCGTTTTCCCCCGCGGCTTTAATTAACCCAATTTTACATCGCTCGCACACGAGAAATTACGCACGTACGTATTCATGCATTATGCACCTGGTGGTCCTTGAAAGCGTCTGTAATCGGTTGTTTATTGCCGCGGCGCGCGCTAAACCACCGGCGAGAATTCGGCAGGTCGATGTGTGTATGTATGTGTGTATCACGCTCAGAGCGCGGATAATCGCTCGTCAATATTCGGCGCACGATAAAAATCCACCGTGTTCGCGCGAGCACGTGTGACATGTGCCCACCTGGTTGTCACCCAGCGGCCACCGAGTGACATCGGTGTCGTCGCGCTCTCAAAGAAGAAGACATCGACGACCCGCGAATAACGCGGCGCATTATTCGACAAGCGTGAAATCGCCAACGATTAACGCGAACCTCATTAACCGTCCGCGACTCGAATTGCTCGCTTTTCCCCATTATCGCTCTCCACCCCTCTCTCTCTCATTCGCATCTCTCGCAGCGCGTCTCGCTCGTTCCTCTCATTCACTTTTTGCCCGTTCATCAGGAGACCTCCGCGCTCCTCTCGATTCCACTTCGTAGGCACGGCCTCGTACTTTCCGCTTTTTTCTCGAATCCTTTGTAAGAGCGATGCCGCGGATTCTTACGCGGACGATCGCTTCTCCCGATTCACCCTGCGGGAGTTCATCCGTAAGCAGCGACCGGCATCGCGCATAGCCGGTGTAGCTGATACATAAACCTCTCCGCGCGGAACGCGCGGGGATGGCGATACAATAATTAACCCATCGTCCTCTCGCCGTTAGTTCTACCATTAAATTGCGCGGACGCGCGTGTACCTCCCTCCCCCCTTGGACGACAGGAAGGAAGAAAGAAAGACTTCAAAGTCGCTGTGTTCCCCGCCCCTTCGGTCAACCGCGTATTTCGCAAGAAACGCAAGAACAATCTCAGGCTCGACGCGGCGGACTCTCTGAGAGGATGAGTACATAAACAACACTCGAGTGGCATGACGGGACGCGCTAATGACCGGGATATTAAATAACGATAATGACGCCGTCAACGGACCACCGTTTTTACACCCTGAATCGCCCACGATGATGACGACGATGACGATGACGACGTTCCATCGCGAAAGACAGAGAGACGGGGGCGATGACACTCGACGGCGGCGCGCCGTTGTTCCTATGGCGAAATTTCACGAACTTAATTGACCGCGGCAACGAGCCCGCGAAACAATCGACTTCCTTTTTTGCGACGACGCGCGCGCCCATGGCTCCTTCTGCTTCTCCTTGCTGTGTCGTGATCCTTTGTTTCTGCGGCCGGATGGGACGCGGATGACGACGACGTTCTCTCTCCCCCTCTTTTGGTCTTTCTCTCTCGCGTTCGTCGGCCGCGCGATCGATCGAACGAGAGAACACGACTCGAAAAGTTATCCACTTAAGTGATTCTACTGGGTTCATAAACCGAGTCGAATAAATTTGATGCTAAATAAAAATCTGATGTTGATTCTGCGAAAGGCAGGTTGCACTCTTCCAGAAGGGGAAAGGAAGGTGGGAAAAATACGAAGCGCGTATCACACACTCTGAGTCTCATTTTGCGCTGTGCCAAAACAAAGTCGCTCAGCACCTTTCAGGTGGCCGCGGGAAGTTAATCGACTCGCCGTGTAATCCGATTTGGGAGCGAGCGGCGAAACTGAATTTTCCATTACTCGTCATAGATTACGTTACCCCCGGGAAAATTGAATTGGCGAAAATCTGCTCGACTGCTGACGGTGTAGACGCGGCTCTCCGGGAGCTCGGCTCGATCTCGCACCGGTGTACTCCTGTTTCTTCGCCGCGTTATCATTATCAATCGCGCCTGAATACGACGAGTAGCATGGAATGGAAGGGGTGGGATGATCGATCGACCGACCGATCGTTCGGCGTCCCGCGGCGCCTTAGAGCCGACTCGTAATTATTTGCATCGTGGCGCAACGTTCTAGGAACGTCGCGGGGCGATAATAATTAACTCGCGGCACAACGATCCGGATAATGCACACGCCTGATTTTTGCCTTCAACGTCGAGATACTATTCTCCCTCTCGCTCCTACCCGATGGGAGATAAGATGCACGTAGTAATTAGACTAATATAGATGTTGCTGGGTTCGCTGCATCACGCTGTTGTAACGTGCTCCGTTCGCGTACGAGAGGAGTGCTTCGAGAACTCTCTCAAACAAGTAATTGGCATTTATTTGTCCGGCGGATTATGTCGATGGAAAGTACTGTTCGTTCACGCGTTCCCGAGGCTACGGCTCGTCGAGACGCACGTTGCACTCGCGTGTGACCGCAAAGTAATTCGACCGAACGTCGATTCGTGCGCGGTAACTTTCGGCCGATGTGTCGACGACGTAACTTACGACTCTTTCGTAGCCGTCCGCTGCGAAGTAATTGATCGACTCTGCATTAAAATATTCGGATGTTTAAACGTGCGGTTCGAATGGATACGCATTGCACTTCCGATATGCGCGCGATATCACGATATATCGGACGCGGTATATAAATTTCAATACTTATCGGCCAGTGCAATAACCGTTTTGAAATATGTTCCCCGTCGCCACCATCGCCGCTCGCGAAATCTGCTTGATTGAGTAAAGTTAATTTATTCAGCAGCAGTAACGGCAACAGCAACAGCAGCAGCAACAGCAACAACAACGGCAAGCAAAAAATAAAACGAAACAAAATTATTTAGTCCGTTAACGATAAGAGGGCGTGGACGCGGCTCGGTTATATTCGCGGGAATAGGTTTCATCGAACTGATCGACCGGGCGCGGGAATGCCGATAAACGCATTATTACGGCGATGAAAATCACCGGCGCAACGGGCTGTTTGTATCGCCGGGGTGCGCCGTCGGTGCGTGCGGCACGGCGCGATGCAATGCGATGCAATACGGCTGTGTTCGTAAAATCCAATGAGCTGTCATTTTTATGCCGTGCGATGCGCCGGAAACGCTTGACGTTGCAAGCAGTAAAATCGGTCGGAGCCATCAGAGACGTGTATAAACACGTTCTTCCTACTACTCTAACTCGCGCGCCGGCGCAAAAAATATTCACCATCCTACCCGCGTCATGTTGTCGGCGCGCCATCGAATCCCGATTATCACCCTTATTATTGGACGTCTACCTCGTTTTCGATTCAGTTAAATAATCAGGACAGTTATCAAGAACTCACTTTAATCTTGCGGGAATCTCGGGCAATTTGAAAGGTGCTGAGCGATTTCATCTCGCTATGGCACAAAAGGTTAGAGTGATACGTACTATATTTTTTTCTATCTTCTTATAAAAAATAACTATTTAAAATTGCGAAGACTGCACGCAGAAAGATATTATTCTACTGCTAAGGAAAACGATTACTTTTGAGTAATCCTACTTTTGAGTAATATTTATTTTTAACAAACAATATTTGCTTTATAACTTTTAAAATACATTTATTACACATTTGGAAAAAGCTTCTGATCGTGTATTCAAAAGAGGAATTTATTCTTCTTACGAAAATATTATAAAGAAGAAGTCAATTTCTTTATTAAAGAAGAAGTCAACTCGACTCCATGTAGTAAGCAAACCGAATTTTTGTTTTGATTTCATATTCTTGATTGAAATGTAAAACATATTAGGATTCAGAATGTATTTTCAGTCAATTTGTAATGAACTTGGATTTGCGGATATATAAACTTATGAAACATTTGAAACGACTAACATTTTACTTGAATGCAATATATATTTTTCTGTGTGTGATACGTCTCTTAAAAATATCGTATTTTCCTCTCAATTAATAAAATGTTCAATAAAATTTCCATTTCTCTCTCTATTTCACAAAGACTCGGAAAGTTAAGCTCGATATTGCGCTTACAGTAGGTCAGCGATGGAATTTTTGAAAATGTTTTCTCTCGTTTCGCGAAGTGACTTTTCTCGCGCGTTCTCGCTCGGCCGACACGTGACGCTGTATCGTGATTTCAATTTCTTGGCGCACGCAACACCGGACAGTGCGTCCCGGCGCTCCTCTCTTCTCCACGTATTCAGGTACGCGTTTTTGATGGCTTCGCGCGCGGGAGATCGCCTATGAAGATCTCCAGGCGTCGCCCGAAGCACTGACAATCACCTGTCCGAGCAGACTCGCGTTGCATCCACCACCGGCCATGCTACACGCGCGCACTCGTGCGCTGCACGATGCACAGGTGCAATGCGCTGGCTGCGGCTTACGCTCAGCCTGATGGATCAATTGTCCGGGTCTGGGCCCAGAACGAGCGCGGCACGACGCTCGTTTTATCGCACGGGAGCGCCCTCGACCTGACCGGAAGTCACCATTTGTCACGGCTCCGAACGAAGCTCGTACCGTCGGCGACGGCTGCTCTCGAGATCCTCGATAAGAAACGACGAGACGCATCGCGATTAAAACTCGTGCGCGGCGGCGTGAATTCGGAAAAGCGCGGAAAAGGGGGAAGGTCAGCCTTATTGGCACAGTGGAAGAAAAGTTGCACTCAAAAAAATGTAATTCTTAGCGGAATGCTTTTATATATGGCCTGAAGAGGATTTTCCTAAAACCAAGAGGGAAATATTCCAAGCACAATTATTCCTCCTCACTAGAAGAAGAATACTCTTTCGGCAAAAGTTTCCGTTTAAAGTATGGAATCACACACACACACACACACACACACACACACACACACACACACACACACACACACACACACACACACACACACACACACACACACACACACACACACACACACACACACACACACACACACACACACACACACACACACACACACACACACACACACACACACACACACACACACACACACACACACACACACACACACACACACACACACACACACACACACACACACACACACACACACACACACACACACACACACACACACACACACACACACACACACACACACACACACACACACACACACACACACACACACACACACACACACACACACACACACACACACACACACACACACACACACACACACACACACACACACACACACACACACACACACACACACACACACACACACACACACACACACACACACACACACACACACACACACACACACACACACACACACACACACACACACACACACACACAGAAAAAATCATTCTACTGCTAAAAAAGCGATTACTCGGTTTATTTTCTTTCTTTTTGGTAATAATCCGCCCGAAATCTGTAATCGTATTTTTAACGATATACTCCTATATGTGGCCTCAAGATTCTTCTAAAATTACAAGAAAAATATTCTAAACATAATATTTTTAACGTTTGAGGAATTTTATATTTTATCTATAATATAGAGGTCTGGTTCTTGAAAAAAAATCGTTCTACAAGGTGCTCAAAGAAAATATTAACACTTATGTAGAAGTAACTTTTTCTCCATATAAGTGTTAACATTTTTTTTTAAACTCCCTTCAAGTAAGCATATTTCTCTTGATTCAAAAAAAAAAGAAGTTGAAATCTAATAAATATTCGATTAATATAACTTACTTCATTAAAAGAGAGTATACTCTTTCGGTAAGTTTTTTCCTTGGAATATGGAATTACAAGAAATGGAGCATCTAGCAATCTTTCTTTTGAGATATTAGAATATTCTCCTTTTGGGGCTTTAGAAAAAATCCTCTGGAGGCTATATATAAGAGGGTCCCGTTAAGGGCAAGATGATATGTTTCTTGGATGCAATATCTCTTTTTCTCAATGAGTCCGTATCCGATAAGAGAATCTTCCTCCTTAATTATTTCCATAGAAGATAAATTTTTCTACCGGATACACACCGCGTGTGTTCCGAAGTTCACTTCAGTAAAGTGAAGTTCCGAATTCGGTAAAAGCGTTGCAACCTTTTTTCCACTGACTGTGTGACGACCGGCGGAGTATCATCCCCCCCTCCGCGACGAAACGAAACGTCCGGATCTATCTTACGGAGAGCACCGTCTAGTCGGCTTTTCAACAATTCAGACTGACATCTCGATGATCAATACGGAATTTTCGCCGATATGCAAACTGCGAACCGTCGTGATCGCGTGCCGTACGCGCCATCGTTCGCGCGACGGATCGCCGTCGAGCGGAAAATACTCGTCGCTCTCGTGGAGCGCGCGTTCTCGCGGCGAAAAAGTTTATTATCGATATTATGCCATAATGGGTACACGCGTTCACGTTGTTGCTGGCTATCGCGCGTTTAGTGCTTTCAGTCTGTTACGACGTGGAAAAGCGTTGCGCGCGCGTGTGCTTTTTTATATTTATTTTTTTGCCTTTGTTTCTTCTGCGTGTTTTACTCTTTTTTTTTCTCTCTTTTTTTTTTTCGAAAAAAATTCCGCGCTGCGCAAATATATCGCGTCAGTCGCGCTGGTACACACGTACGTGCGCGCATATCGCGGAAAAAAGTTCCGCACATTTGGAAATGGACGCCTCGCGAAATGCGCAACGACGAAATACGTCGGACTTACCTGCGATAGCGAAATACCTCCGAATGTCCGGCCGTTGTGTGTGTGTTTATGTCTCTACGTACGCGCGCGTCCGTAGAAAGAGGCAAAAAAAGAAGACTTTAAAAATACATAGATTTTATTTATAGCCCGGGAGGGATACTCTCGTTTGTTGATATTTATTGCCGTACACCGGTAAGCTTTAAAAATGCATTTTGATATGTACGCGAAACAGAGAAAGATGGAGAGGGAGAGCGAGTGAACAAGCGAGAGAGAGAGAGAGAGAAAGAGAGAGAGAGAGAGAGAGAGAGAGAGAGAGAGAGAGAGAGAGAGAGAG
>NW_022639493.1:457116-469418 GCF_010583005.1 Odontomachus brunneus | reverse complement strand
GAGAGAGAGAGAGAGAGAGAGAGAGAGAGAGAGAGAGAGAGAGAGAGAGAGAGGGAGAGAAAGAGAGAGCGAGAACAAGAACGAGCGCGAGAGAGAGAGAGAGAGGGGAATTTGTTCCTATTTGTTTGAAAGCGTTATGCACCTGTCAATGGGTCGGCTGCCATACGTATGTTCGCCCGGAACGAGCGGTCAACACTTTTCTCCGCGTGCATCACGATCTGTTCCATCCGATCGCGTCAATCACTCAAACTCTTCGACGCGCGGGTTATCGATGCACCACCGCCGCACCATCACCGCCGCCACCAGCCAGCACCACCATCTCACCACCGCCGTCGACACCGGCCGCCACCCCCGCGCTGCAATCGGCCATTCGTCCGTGCAGCAACCTCCGTCAATTCGTCCGCGCCTCTCTGACTGACATCCTCATTATGAATATTGTATTTTATGATTGCGAATGTTGGGCCGCGTGTGCGTGCGCGCGTGCGTGCGTGCGTGCGTGCGTGCGTGCGTGCATGCGTGCGTGCGTGCGTGCGCTCGCTCGCTCGCAATACTTTATACGCGGGACGGGAAAAGTGATTTACCTCGCGGGATATAAAGAAAATCTCGTTAAATCTCGTGCCCCGAGAACAATTGTTAATAACAGCATTTTCCAGCATAATTTTCCGCATTGACGAGTACTCGTGACGGCGAGCGCTATGAAATCGAGTGGTACCCTCGCAAGAAAGAATATCTTATTACTGTCAGCTAAATCTCAGCAGCTTCTCCGAATTCAGCTAAAAGACTAATCGTCTCGCTGTCATTGCTGAGAGTTGGCAAGTAAGGTGCGCAAAGAATTTCAAAAGAATTAGTAAGCTGAAACTCAATGACTCAAACAGTCACTGGTCGACATCTTAGAGAAGTTGAGGGTTAATATCATCCGTCTAATAAATTGAACTGCGTGGTAACGCAGACATCATTAACTGCCACTGCTTCAAAGAAACATCTTAGGCCTGTATTAATAGTTCTCCTCTGAAACTTTGATTTCAGAGGATTATCTCATATATGACACAATCAAATTTTTATTTAGAATTAGATCCAGATTTTTTCAATTGAACTGTATAATACATGTGACATTATATCTGTAATCACAATTCAACTAAAGAACTCTCTCTTCCAACTCTAAACTCAAGTCCGAATATTTCACTAGAGAAGAGTTTCAAAAGTAACGATTATGCGGTGAAAACCACTTTGTATTGAAGTCGTGCACTTTTTGACACACCCTTGCATTAATTTAACATTTCTGCAGTGTATTAATACCGACTTTAGTTACCACAGCTAGCAACATAGCTCCCTCCGCCAACACTGTACTCACGTGTGACACATCCGTGGAATCATATTTCGCGAATCATTCCATCGCACGTTGGATATTTATTCTGGCGGTCCGAGCATAATTCGGCGGTGCTCGCGACACCGCGTGCGAAATTGTCCCATCGTATCGAGTGTCGTCTTATACGACGACGGCGTATCATACGGGGAGAGATACGCGACTATCACGCCCTGATCGTGCATCGCGATGGATCGTGTTACGCCGTAATATTTTTATGGGGACTTATGGTCGCTACCTTCTCTACCCGGCGCAGGCGATACCGATCATCGAGGACGCGCGTGCGATTTGCATAATTCCGCTCGTTGCTCGTCAGGCACACGGCGCCCCCGCGTTATCATGAAATGTCCCGCCGGCGATATACACGCGATAACGCGAGAATAGACAAAGCCGTGTGCTTTCGGCGCGTTACCTCGCGGTTTAATAGAATCATTCACTGGATTATTCAGAGCAGAATCGCCCTTTAAATCGGATGTATTGTTCGCCGAAATGTGTCTCTTTTTTTCTCCTTCACACTCTTTCGTTAGGAACATTGAGACGTAACGTTTCTCGCGCGATGCGCATCGAGTCGGCGCGAAACGGTGCGCGACTAAGTATTTAAATGAATGCAGCGCGCAGCCGAGACGATACGTACGATAACACGCCCGTCTACTTTGGCGATTCGCCTTATCGAACTTGGCCGCTCCTCCTCGCGCTGGATACGGATGTTGCGTGCTTATTCATGAAACGAGCAGCGATAACGGCCGCCCCCTGCCTTTCTTTATCGCCAAAGCAGCGCTATTGCCTCGCTTTCAATAATTCCGGCCAGTGTCTCGGCCAGTTACATTTACATCGCCGTGTAGGTAGGTAGGAAGGTAGGAAGGTAGGTAGGTAGGTAGGTGTCTCCACAAGTACGTTACGTCGCTGCCGCCACGTCGCTGCAGTTACGGGTTAATGTCCCGGGGACACGATACGCAATATTAATCAACGCGGGGATCAATGGAAATTCCTCGTATACGCCTATCGGCAAGATCGAATTCGTTTGCATCGCCGTGCGACGTGTAACATGTAAAGCGCGAAGAATATTTTATCGATACAGGGCCATGTGTGCGCGTCTCTTTCTCTCTCTCTCTCTCTCTCTCTCTCTCTCTCTCTCTCTCTCTCTTTTGAACTTTGCTGTCGTGAGACGAAGGATCGAAGTCAATATACGTTAGCCAAATGCTTCGTCGCGAAGGTACAGGTTCGGAGGGTGCGCCACGAGAGAGACGGCGGGGAGCGTGAGTGTGTGGAAAAGGATGCGAAAGAAAGTGTCAGGGGAGGCAGGGCACCGTCGTGGATTTTCTTGTAACCCGTATAGCCCATTTCGGGCTCGCATATACGACGCTATTCGCGCGAAAGCCGGCAACTAAACGAAGCCCTCCTCTCCCGCCACTTGCCGCGCGTGTACGAGGCAGAAGAACTGCGTGCGACGCGAGCGAGGGCCGAGGGGGACGAGGGTCGCGACGGGGACGCGTGTACGAGGTTACAAGACGAAATAAATACAATATTATGCAAACGGGCGGGGCTGATCGCGCGCGCGGCAAAGCCTCGGGAATCTCGGGAATCCCGAATAAATTGACACTAAACGCGGAAGGGTCGCCTCTCCTCCACCCTTCCGTCCTTCCACCTACGTCCCAGGCGGTAGAGCCACCTACGCTCCTGGATGGGTAAGAACGACGAGGCGGAAATATATATCGATGCTCCCGCAACACGCCGTATCCCAATATCGCCTAACAGCTATTTCGTTTATACGCCCCTGCGCCCGCCGGCTAGGGTGAGGAAGGAAGGCGATCTGGAAGCGTGTTCTCCGGAAGCTACGCCGTAGTCCCCCGCACGGCAATGACGGAGGGTTGAACGCGGCGCGGCGCGTAGCTTCCTCTTTCTGCCGCGTTATTTCCTCCACAGTACGGCGGAGGGGACGACGCCGCAGCAATTTCGCCGTTGCCGAGGCGAGTGCGCGGTTTCGCAGGGGACGTCATCGAGCGCGGAGAAAAATAAAGGTGGAATTAAAAAAAAAAATACATATAACGGTTCTGTCGCTGACACCGACCGTTTCCCTGACGTTGATTTTTTTTTTTGTAACGAATTGTGCGTTCGGAAGCGTTTAAATTACGGTTTTCGAGCACCGCTCGCACATATCCACTACACGCTCGCAGACGCTCGCTGCGGTTGAAAAAACGAAAAAAAAAAAAATAAACGAAAGAGGATCTTGGCGATGCGCGGCGATTCTAATCCACCTTCCATTCCGCAGCTGTCCTCCGCGGCGAACCCCGCGCCTCGACAGTAAACCTTCGAACGAAATGGCTCTCCGTGCGAGGCGTAGCCTTGTTACCGATACCGGTAACGACGAGGACGGCCATTCGCGTCCCGACAGGGCCGCCGTATATATACAATGCACTCCCACGCTCCTTTGCGGCAGTCTAAATTCAAGCTTCTCCGGTCGTTTCGCGTTGTCTCATCCTAGTTTCGGTCGAGTACACGAAGCGCCACGTCAAATTTGAACGAAACACGCGATGACATCATCGCGCTCGTTATCGATCGACTGTCATTCTGTGTCATCGGCTGTCGTATGTACTCAGAGCTCCGACATTTCGCCCCTATTCGATAACTATTAAAGATACAATAATAAATCTTTTCTTAGATATGTTGAAATTAATCCGGGAATAGGCACGCTTCATATTATTTCGCTTCATTTATCTGTTGTTCAACCAATTGATTAATATTTTTAGATTTTGTTTTACCTAAATTTCTCGTAGTACTTTTTTGCATCGTATAGAAAAGTGTTCTTGTACGAACACATAACGTACGTTGGAATTTTAATTTTATAAGCTTGGTTTATTTGTATAAATTTTAACACGCGTGTAATTTTTGTCATTACACGTTATCAATATACTTTATTTATAGGTTAATATCTGCTTAATGAAAAAATAAAACAAATTTAAAAAAAAGAAGTTAAAAGAAGCAGAGAAACGAGAAAACAAAAAAAATATTATTAATAAAATTGTTTTTTCGTTGTTATAACATTCTAAATTATTAGAATATTTTCTATTAATTGCCGATTTTTTTATAATACATATATGTGCCAATGTGTGTAGTACAATCAGAATGACTAGAGGATTCGCGTATGAACATTAGACAAATTCACGTGCCTACTTCTGGGTAAATATTCTTCTAGGGATGCAATGAGCAAACGATTAAAGAGTTGAATTAATAATTGTCTCGTCGGGGATTAAGACAAACGATGTTCGTTTTTACGCGCTTTCGTCGCGGCGATACTCATGAGCAGCGCGCTTCTCCCGACTCGCGCGCTCTCCCAAGCGACGTCATCATCATCGTTTTCGTTGTCCCACGTCGGGAGATGACCGGCACGAGTGAATCGGTGCCGCGTAGGAGAAGATTACACGCTTTAAATGGATAATTAAATAGCAACGGAACTGACTGAAAGACTGACTGGAGATGATTGCCGGGTAGCGGCGCGAGCGTGAGCGTAGAATTGCCGCCCGAGGGGCCCCTAGGAAGAGGAGGAGGTTCCACCATTACGCCCGCTCCTCCCTCCCCGTATCTAAACTCGGCGGAAACGTTATAATTATCCCGATTCCCACAAGTCACGAGGCGCGCTTGGTACCGATTGACGTGCGGCACGTTGGGTGGGAAAGAGCGGGAGACAGAGAGGGAGAGAGAGAAGCAGAGAGAAAGCGAGAGGGTTGGGTGGGATCCGTGAGCGAGCTGGATTCTTGTCAATAATTCCGCCCGCCTCTCATTAACGGCCGAGAATTCGATACGGTCTTCAAACATCGACTGCAAAAGCGACAGGGACGGTAATAATAGCGAACGATGACGTTGGGAATAGTTCGCGCCCGAAGCTGGAGTGAAGAAGGGAAGAGAGAATACGACGCTGCGTCCGCGATCTTACCAATTTTATCAAGCGATACTTGCTCGCGCGCGTGAATATCTCGAGCTAATTCGGTATCTTCAATGTAATATTATCGTCTGTGGCCGCGCGACTGGCTTGATCGTGCGATTATATCGTCGCGACTGATAGCGCAACTGGGGAGTAAGCGGGCAAGATTCATAAGAATATAAAGATCGATTTATCGCACAAGAGGGTTTACCTTGCTCCGAGATCTCGCCGTTGTTCGTACCGTCGAAGACGATAGGCGGCCAGCCGCGGACGTCCACATTAAAGAGCTTCTTTATCACACGTGAGATTAGGCCAGGATTACAACCAGCCGTTTCATTAGCACGGTCCAATCAGTCCGAGTCGTGGGGGTCGCGCGAGTGCCACGACGCCCGTTTGCCCGCTGCAAGCGAGGCCTAATCAATGAAATTGGGAGACAAAGTTGGGTCACTAGCCGGGGTCAATGGTCGTCGGACCTGTGAACGATTGAACCTTCCTGCGAAGGAACCGCCTCCTCCGGCTCGCCGCGCTACCTCGAACGACACAATGACGGGGGTGTGTCCGTGTGCTGCGACAAGGAGGTGATCAACGAGTCCGCTCTGCACCCCCTGGCCGTTCGCCCGGCGCCCTTGACGTGTGTTCCTTGTGATCCGGCCGGATCACGCGGTTTGATCGCGCGGGCTTGACTTGGCGCACGCTCTCACGTAGTGGTAGTAGGTGCACGCACATTGGTCTGCGTGCGTACGCGTAGACCCCATGGTAGACGGGGTCGCGTGATAATGACAGGTTTGGGCGTCGCACGGTGATTGAGGTGGCCGTGTCACAGAGACCCGGCTCGACCACGCCCCGCAGGTCGCCGTACCAATTCGCTCGTCAGCATCGATTTCCAGAACGACCAGCGGAATCGTCCGCGGCACTCCCGAGAACTCCGTTTCCACTCGTAAGTTCGCGTAAGCGCGCCTTGCCTCCGGAGTCTTGTCCTTGAGCGGTATCGGTATCGGCGATCGGCACGGGAAAATGCTGCGCGTTGGTTGGGAGTATATAAATCGGCTTTTCGTTTGTTGTCGATATTTTTGGCACTCCACGTTGAGAGGATGTTGGATACCCACATAATGCAATTTCGCAACCTGCGCTGCTTTTCTATTTGATTGCGTAGAACTGCAAATGCTTTTGCAGAATGAAAGTACAGTTTGCGCATGAAAAGGCACTAAAAATTGCAACAAAAACAGAAAAGAATTTTATTTGCCAAATTCTTTTCTGTTTTTGACAATATTTGGTGCCTTTTCATGCATTGACGTTTGCATTTTCTAGCATCCCCTTTGTGATCGCGCGCAAACATGTAGTTCGCTTCACGGCGCGAAAACTGCAAGAGTAATTAATTTTCTTTCATAAAGATATCTCCATTTGTGCTATAATTTTTTCGATTCAACTGTCGTGATTAATTTTATTCTCGCGAAGATATATCAGAATTATCTCAATTCACTCGGGCAGTCTTTTTCAATGATATGTTCTGCTTCACTGTTAAAAGCATTTTGAAGTTTCTTATTTCGAAAAGAGCGACACGCGAAAAGTAAACGGTGCCGATCGTTAGCGAGCAAATCCGCAAGCAAGGCGGCCGTATATCGAACGCGGAGGACTTTGGGTCGCAATGACGAAGCAAGAGGAGGAACGATGTCTATCTGGCAGATGGAAGTCCGCGTTTGTCGGATCCTCATTGCCATGGTGCTCCACCACCGAGTCGGCATCGGGGCAGCATACCATCTTTGGGCACGGCTTATCTGGTATCGTTCGGGCATGGCACGCATAGCACGCTGCAGGCGCGTCCACACGCATACCTTTATACATTCCATTGTGTTTCGTTTGTAATTACGCACAAAGGGACGCGAAGCGGCCGGTCTCTGCCGCTAGGTTGGCTCGCCACGTGGGAAATCTCGGATACGAGTCGATCTTAATCTGATCGTCGTCGTACAGAAGAGGTCGAACGGGTTCTCCATCTTAATCTTTTTCAAGCGTGACAGTTTAAGTCATCCTTCCTTTATTTCGTCGTGTTAAGTCGCGGCTGTACATCCTGACAGGAATCCCCCCGTGTGTTCTTGTACGTGTATAGTGAGAACTTGAGTTTTTTCTGCTCGCGACACGCAAATATTCTACACGAAATATTAATGAAATAATACCGTTGCGAGCATATGACGCGATAAGACAGGAAAAAACTGATACGACGAGTGGTTGTATCGATGGAATCACACGCGTGAGCTCTTTACAAGAATAAAGCGGAATGACGTGGGAAAACGTTGCTTCGATACGCGTATCAGTTGTAACACTTACGCGCAAAAGTGCGTCATGCAGCTCTGACGCGACGAAAATGCGCGAGCGTAAAAATGTTCTTTCCACCGGCCAATTATTGTCGTTATCCTCGTCAATCGACCGCGCAATGTCGGGTTACACCACCTCCGCCTTAAAGAGCCTCGTCGGGGTTCTTTCGACGTGCTCGGCAGGCCATTACTGCCCCGCGAGCTCTCGTCGTGTCGCCCCCGGCGCAATAACGGCACATTAGAGGATTTTAACGGCGAAATTGAATAACCTTCGAGGCGGTAACGAAGTTATGCCCGCTCATGGAAATACCTTATATACCGCCAGCCGCCAATGGGGGGAGACAAACGGAATGAAGGTATTACGGATGACTGACGCGCTGACGTCGTCTATTTTATATCCGCCCGCGCTCTCGCGCCCTCGCTCTCTCATCCGCCATTTCCTCCTCCTCATTTTCACATCGCCCGAGAGCTCGCTTTCCCTCCCATCAATTCGGGCCGACCGGGGCAATCCCGACGGGAGATTCACTCGTGACAATTGGCTGGCTCCCATCTTTCCGTTGTAATTAGACGTGAAGTCATCGCGGGAACGACGAGGACGTCCCCGCGCCTCGTCCCGACCTTGGGAATCAGCACTTCTGCTGAGAGAGTGCGCGCGAGGTTTCCCATCTTGGGTAGTAGCTTTAAATCCCTCGCAATTCTGACAAAGACAAATCCGCATCAGCAGCAGCAGCGGCAGCGGTGGTGGTGGCGGTGGCGGCGGAGGCAGCGCGTTCGCCGCCGTCATTTATTCCACCGCGTTTACCCTTCGTTTATCAGCTCGCCAGTCACGAGGGATGAATCCCACGTCGATCGACTCACCTCCTCTCCGCCTCGTCGGTCGCACGATCCGCGCGCGATCGGTCGATGATCGGGTGACGTGGTGGAGGAGTCGACGTAGCCATCCGTAGTGACCTCTCTTCGTGCTCCGCGACCTCATCCTCCCGACATGAATTCTCCGGACGCGACGCGGAAGAGGGGATCCGAGGCGCGTGATGACGAGGCGCGATCTCTGGTGGCTCTCACGCCCCCGACGCCCCGCTCGTTAGTCGGAGTCAGCAGCGGTCGTCATCGACGTGTCATTCGGCACCGAGAGCCCCGGTTACACGTGGGCCGGGGTAGGCAGGGATGGGATAACATACCGGAACGACGAAGGACACGAAGAGACACGGGACCAGGAAGAGCTACAACGCGCGCATCCAGCCGTTCCGGCATCGACGACCACGACGACGACGGCATCGACCTGACGCAGCACGCGCCCGCGCTCCCTGTCGAACCGATGCGCCAGCAAATTGTCACGTGCTCGCGGGAACGTTGCGAGCGAGACGATCGCCGATCGATGCGCGGACAGTATCGAGAGGAGACGGCAACGAGGACGGCATTCATCTCTCCCGTCTTCTCCGTGATACGCGGTGCCTGTGACGAGTCGCTCACAATCGTTTGAATTGGACTAATCGCAGCACGCAGATGTTCGCGAAAAGCGCGAAAACAATGTTCCGTATTCGGGTCTACGTTGCGAAAAATATCGCGGCTTGCGTGAATATCTATCTCGATTGTTAATCTATCTTCTATTTTGGAATACATCAGCAATTGACAATAGACTTTACCACGAAACTTTCCCGAGCATACCACTTAAGGGGTTCATCCACAGTAACAATATTAATGTCATCACTGTTACAATAAACGAGACGAAGAATGGAATCTGAACAATTCCATGGCGTGAATGAGAGTTGCGTGTTGCTCGTGTGAGCGTGTTTCACAATACTCAGTTATCCGGTCGGTTGTCTCAGTGTGCGAGGTTAGTTCTTGTCGGCCGGTCGACCACTATGCGGGGCTAGTTGTCAGGTGTGCTTATGAGGCCAGCGCTGTTCACCCCACGACACTTTAATCGACTACAATATTTGAATTTTCTAAGTGAACAATAAAATAACGGCATAGACACGTGACAAAGAGATTGCTTTTCGTTTCATGTCGTTACGTCGACTTCTATGCGAGTTACAGTCGTTTAAAATCGCGGTATCGACATCAGGTTTAAGGTCCATCTTTGCGTGTGTCCGATACTGGCACTAGCTCTAGCGCCGGCGCATTATATTTCATATTCTCTCTCTTCTAAAGTGAGATGACGACCACGTGGTCGACCTAACCTTATCCGCGTGTTGCGGAGTGGGGATAGCGCGTTCGCGTTGCAGAACGCGGCTATTGCTTTTACTTACATATCATGTTATGGCTTACCCCAATCGATCGGTCTCGATTGGCCAATCGAAAACACGGATCGATACAAATATTAATAATATCATTTGTAGATGTCATAGCGACTTGAAACAAGAACTGTTGGAGAGGAGAAATTACCGCACATCTGATGAGCATAGAATTATTCTTCTGTAGGATAAGAATTACCGAATTTATACGTACCATATAAATACAAAAGACACTAGCCTTTTTGTGTTTGCTTTAAAGTGGATTTTAATCCAACTGGAAAACTTTGATTCAGATTTGTAATTGTAGAAGTGTTAATTTTATGCTTTTGACAGATATAAAATACAGATATAAATATAGATATAAATTACTGTACAAGTAATACTACAAAAGAAGAAAAATAATTTAATTAGGAATAAAACACAATCCGCTAAGCCATGTAAGTTGTCAACATCTCTTTTATACATTTTTACATAATGTATTCACGTAGTTAATATTATAATGTGCGAAAATTGCACGAAGAGTAAATTTCCTTACTATTAAATGTACTTAGCAGCAAATATTTTTTGTCATAATACCAAAGTTCAACTAGTTAAATTTAACTTTGATAGCAATAACTATTCTTATATTTCAATGACACATCTTAGCTATGTTTCAGTTGCTGAATCTAATTCTTTTTCTACTCGTACGTTGCGAAGAATGCGTGACTTGTGTTACTACCAACAATCTCAATTGTATGGACTCGTATGACACAGTTTTTGGTGGATCCGCTTTTTCTTTTCTTTTTTTTTAAGATCACCGCAAGTGAACAGTTCAACGTATATAGCCCGAGATTCCTTCTCGGTTGCATTATCCTATCTACCGAGGTAATTGAATAATTCGGAAGATGGCCTCCGGTAGCATCGGGGCAGCTATCAATTCGGCAAATGGCCCCCGCGTCTAATACAGACATTTAATCCATCGTCTATTTGTACTGATTTGAATTCGGGCTACAAGCGATCTCATTGTCTCGAGAATTGTCTTAGGGAGCAGTTTGCTCCTCGGGAAGACTACGGTTATTTCAGCTACGTCGGTGCTATCAGGGTAGCGGGCCGTGGATGAGGTTAGCGCGCCGCGGAAAGGGGTCGTCTAGAGGCAATCGGGCTAAACTACGGACTCATTTACACACTTAGCCCCGCTTCCGCCTGGCTCGTTCCTACCCCAGCCCCCGGGAGAACCCAAATGGTTTTCATATTGTCTTTTTACCGCTCATTTTCATTTTATCGCTTGTTTGGCCACCGAGTCGTGCCGTCGGCGTCCTCACGGCGCTTTCATTCTCGTCGCTTCTGCTTCTCCTTCGTCCTCTCGCGTACACGCCGGGCCGCGGATTTGTATTCGATGAAGGGAACGGAATCGATACCGCTGCGACCGATGATATCGTCGTGATTTTACATAAAACGAGCTCCGCCGGTGCGCGATATTATGTTTATTAAACCCCGTTGAATGTAATAAAAGCTTGCTCCTCTCCTCCTTTCCTTCCCTTCCTTCCCCACCTGAGCGATGATCGGCGGTACAACGGGGATGCCTCTTATGTTATTGTTCAATTTATGCAGATTAGATTTGCGCATTTGAGAATTACATGGTGTAACGGGAGCCATTGGAGAAATTGCCGGGAAGTGTGCCGTCGTGCGTAGTATACCGCGGGCGATATCTTCTTTTTGAAGTCAAACGTGAACGCGTCGTCGGGAACATAACGTAGCCCAGGGAGAAGAGGGAGCGGGAAACCCTCGGTGGAAAAGCATCAGCGGTACAGGGTCGCCGGGGGTGGCCCAGAACGGACCGCCACGAGCACTTAAGACTATTGTTTTCAATGTAATTGGATAGCTCCTGCTTTCCGTCTCCCTCCCTCGGCCGCTTCCTCCCGCGCTTCCAGCAACTATCTCGAATCGCGCGGAGGGTGGAAAGCAGTCAGCCAGCCAGCCAGCCAGCCAGCCCCACGTAGCTTCGACAATTATCTTGATTGTTTTATGCATACACCAACGAACCTGCGAGCGACTTATCTCCGGAGGAGGCGAACCGTAAAGGGAAACCACGGTATCGTTTCGCCGAGTATCGCGCCATTTCCATAATTCGAGGGCACACGTCATTGATCGACGCGTCGACATGCGTAAAACGTGGCGCTCCTCTTATACAAACTTGACCATTTTTATTCTTAACGAATGCTCGTTATTTTTCTTTTTATTAGTCACCAAAAGTATAAAACCAAGTACAAGTAGTACAGTGTGTACCATAAAATGAAGATACTCACGATACTAGTTTGTCCAGACGTTTCGATTCTCAGCCTGGTCTTCTGCAATGGATAAAGTCTTAATAATCTCAAGTTATAAACATATAATCGTGTGAACAGCCAAATATCGTGTGTCAAGCAAGACAGAGAGAGAGAGAGAGAGAGAGAGAGAGAGAGAGAGAGAGAGAGAGAGAGAGAGAGAGAGAGAGAGAG
>NW_022639493.1:419195-457050 GCF_010583005.1 Odontomachus brunneus | reverse complement strand
AGAGAGAGAGAGAGAGAGAGAGAGAGAGAGAGAGAGAGAGAGAGAGAAAGAAAGAGAGAGGCAGAGAGAGAGAGAGCAGTAATTGAACATCTACTCCGTTCTACATTTTTGTTGTAATTAATTACATTTTATCAGAATCTATCCAACTTTCCTTATTCTATATTTAATTCTTACTTTGACACATTATTTTTTTTTTCACACTTCAAAAGCAAGACGTGTGCTTGTACACGCATATCGATACAGATCCTCATGGCAGTATTATACATCAACTCTTCAGCGCGCGTCCCGCTACATGTAAGGGGAAATTAACCGGTAGACGCGGTCGATTCCGAATCACGATAATCGACTAGAGCCCGCATACCTCGGCAATCCTGTCGCCGATATTCACTCGCGGCACCGCCGCGCGTCGATCGCGTCGTCGAATCTGCAATTTAGCGCGCATCGATCCGCGTCGGATCGCATGCTCTTCCTCTCTCCCCCCCCCCCTCTCTCCCGCGAGAGCCCCGCGCGCCTCGCCCGAGAGATCGTCTCAATCCTCCTCTCTCGACGCGGCTTTATACGCGGCGTTAGATATCCGCGGAGAGATCCGATGGAAACTCTACGCCCAGACAATGCGCTCGGCCGATTTAATTAGGATAAGAATCGCTCGGATCGGATATACACCGTCGCCGCACAATGGGGTGTACCGGGGGTGTGGGGAGGTAGGAGGGGTTGGGTGGCGAGCGGGGGACGAAGCCACGCTCCTGATGTATGTATACCGTGGCTCGCCTCCAAGAAACATGATACAGCGGACGAGGAGGAGGAGGAGGAGTACGACGACGAAAAGGGGGATGGGAATTCGCGGGCTGTAGCGGCAGTTTCCAAAAATACCGCAACGCTTCGGCAAAAAGTAACGGCTAGCCGGGGCGAGCGGCGCAGGGAGGAGGGAGAGGCACGTAATGGCGCCACGTGCTAATTATGTAAAAATATGATGCGGTTCGGCCGCTCGCGCGGCGCGACCGCGAGCTCTTACGCGCAGCCGGATCTTTCCGTGCGTCGGTCGATAGCACGGATCGGGCGTGAGTAATGTCAATTTTATAGTGAACTTGCGCGGGGGGAGGTTGTAACGAGTGCGCTTCTTCGTCCGATGCGGCGAATGTTGCTCGATTGCACGCTATAACGCTCCACAGGGGGTAAATGCAAGGGATGTCAGCGAGCAGAGTGAGACGATGCAAGCGTGTCTCGAGTCTTTGGATTTGGTTTTTTGAATGATGAAAAATTGCAAAATATATAAATATAAATAAGGCTCTCAGGCATACCACCAAGCGCTGAAGAAGCGACAAATGAGAAGCAGACGCGGTTATTCATGCGAACACTTCAGCTTTTATGGAATCATTTTTGGCAAATAGGGAGGTTCACTTCTGATTGAGGCAGTATATTTCTCGCAACACTTGAATTAATATTAACATAGTAAAAGAATCATAAATCGAACGTGTAATTGAAATAGTTTTTTGGGTATGGAGTATTATAAGGGATTAATTTAATATTAGAATAATTTGGGACAAAGGATCGGTCTGACGTGAAAGACTGAATCACCAACACGTGCGTTGACACTGTCAGACATTGTATTATCCTCTCGTAAAAGTTCAACTATTTTCACCAGCAACCGCGTCTGGTTGCCACTTCTTTCACTCAATTGAAAAAAATATCTGCCAAGACAATTCTTGACGCGACTCGAAGAGCGCGGCTCTCGTCTGCATTGAGAATATTAGTCGACGTTACCATCGCGTGTCAAGGGTAGATCGTCGGAGGGAATATTTCCATTGGGAATGCAACTGTCGGCGGACTATTTACTTGTGACGATTACGTGATACTAATTTCATAATTGCGCTTAATGCGAGATTAAAATTGAGATGTGGCTGTGCCCGCGGGCTTAGTACGTCTCGCTGGATGTAATGTAATTAAGCCTCACCGGCGTCTTCCTCCTCGCGTGCGCAATTTTTTTAGCGTTCCTCGGGGTGCGCGCGAAAATCACACAATGCTGAGCGCGGACAAAAGTTTCTTCCGCGCGTTCCAATGGCTCTCGCGAGAAGTGCGATCCATTTTGCTTATTACACTTTTCGCTCGACACGTTTGCCAAGACATTCTGCCCGGGTCAACTGCCCGCAGTCTCGACGATCAATGATTGTTTAAGTGACGCGGTTGAATTTTTCATTGTGACACTGTAGTTCCGCGAATTAAACACCCTTGAATGTCGCATCGTCTCACGAAGGTTAATGTCGAAGCGTCGGACAAAGTTACCGGGCTCCAGTTACGAGTAGCACGCAGGTGCACAACGTCACGCGCGTGTCATACATCTTTCGAGAGGCTTGGCACGCGGTTGACCGCGCAACAATATCGGAAAGATTCGGCTGCTCGTTGCGGAGCCCGATATTAATGCGCAGCAGTAACTCCTCCGGAGGAGCGGCCGAAGCGCGCCACAAATTTATGCGCTCGCGAGAGGCACCGATGGAATATCCGGCGTGAGAGAATATAATTTATCTATCCGCGAAGTTGGAGCGCGGACACGGGAGTCAATCCGCTTTCAATATTTCACCATGCAGATATTCCACACATGTAGGCCGTGCAGTGCCGCTTTTGTCCGTCTATCGATAATTTATGCATTTGTCCGGTAATAGGGTAGTTTTATATAGGGTGTCCGACAACTCGCTACGGAACTGTGATATGCAGGTAGAATACATCACAACTTGAACAAAAGATCCCTCACCACTTTTTGAATAACCATGTAAAATTTCGAGATATCAATGAAAAAATTCGCGCGACATTGCAGGACGATGGGTTCTGTAAACAAAGATCTCATCGAAAATAACTGAAATGTGACTGTCTCCTAGCACGCATGAATATTGGTTGACAGCTGAAGGCGGAGTAACGATAGATGATTATTTATCGACGTATCGCGAGTGTGCCGTGCGCGTGTCACTAAGATATCAGTCGCGTTTTTGCTAAAAAAAAGTAGAATTTCATTACTTGATTAGCAACTACTTATAATTTTCCATCTCATAACTGTCATTTCATTTGTCTAATCCTATCAGTCGATTAATTTATCTAACCACTAGAAGTGAGCGTTACATTACTGTGGTAGTAGCCTGAGAAGAAAATATTTGCAAATTTAGTCGTCGGAGATATAAAGTCTATATCTGCGAAATAATGTTGATCTCTACGAGATAAATATATATATTCCACAAACAAATTTTCAAGTATTTTTTCTCAATGTGTAGCAGAGTTAGATACGAATCATCTCGTGACTAGACACCGACGACGTTCACAATTTCTACTCTAAGGTACTACCAGGATATCTTACATCAACTGCACCTTTAGTCGTCTCTCTTTGCATAGAGGCGCTGGAAAATAAAGAAACTACTACATCGCGGCCACGGTTCCCTCAAACTTCTCTCTCTCTCTCTCTCTCTCTCTCTCTCTCTTTCTTTGGTCGCGCTCTCGTAAAGTTTCTGCTTCACGAAAGGGAATACGAGCGACGCGTCGCGTCGCGTCGCGTCGCGTCGCGTCGCGTCGCACCCGGCGGTCGTAGTACGAGCGCACATCTGCGCCGCCGATGCGACAGCGCGATAAAACGCGGTCGTCCAAACGCGCGATGCATAGGAGGAGCTTTTTGCCAAGCCGCGCTCCGTCGCCTGCATCTCCTTCTCCTCCTTCTTCTGAGTTCCTGTTCGTTTTTTTTTTTCTTTTTATTGTTGTTGTGTTGGCCAGCAATAAATAATATTTCGCAGGTGCGGCCAGACGACGCGGCGCCTGTAATGCGCGGATCGTCGCGCAGATAAAAGTCCGCGCGCGGCGCACCGTGTACTCTATGTACTTACCTCGGTGTGCGATAAATCACTCGATAAATTGTTTGAAAGCCCGCCGCGCGCGCTCTCGCTCGCCGGCGAGACGTGAAACGACGAAGCGACGGCAGGGGGAGAGACGGGGAGAGAAAGAGTGAGTGTGATAGAGAAAGAGAGAGACAGGGACAGTGATATTGGGACGGAGAGGGCATCGTTTTTTTTTTAATTTTCACGTTTTACGTTCGCTAATTGTTGCACACGCGGATGTAACTGTGCTGCCGGGGCTAGTATTTAATAAACACGACTTCTCGTCGGCAATTTCGCGCTAATTGGCGCCTGACTTTTTGGCTCTCGCGCCGTCGACCTTCGCGATCGTTCCCGCGCTCGATTTCACCGTTAACATAACCGATTTATTCTTTCTGTTCGCAGCATCCGTACCCCTCGGAAGACCAGAAAAAGCAGTTGGCACAGGACACGGGGTTGACGATTCTTCAAGTTAATAATTGGTGAGTACTTGCAGTTTCCACGCATGCGTTTATTATTCAAAACAGCCGCAATTACCGCTCCCATCATCGACGCGGAGATTTATTTCACGAGAAAAAGAGAAAAAGGAAAGAAAAGAGGCGAGAAACACACTAGAGGAAATCGATCGAGAGTTCGTATTACCTCGTCACCTTGAAAGCTTAATTCGCGAAAAGCTCTTGATTTCCAACTCCGGCCTTATCGCGCGTGTTGTTGGAATTTCGCGTCTAACGCGGCGCGCGACCGTAAAGGTCCTATAAACCTGAAATATACGCGCGCTCTGGGATAAAAATAAATTGTTGAAAGTTGTTAAACATATATCACTGTGATCACGTTTGTCGTGTATCAAGAACTGCGATAATCTGGAATTTTATAGGGTGTGTGCTCAGACTTTCGCGTACTCGGACGTGTAAACAGATTTATCTCCTCCCGGCCGTGATCGGAGTCTTCTGAGCGGCGAGGACGATCGAAAGCTCGTTCTGTATGCGTACGTGCGTGCGTGCGTGCGTGCGTGCGTGCGTGCGTGCGTGCGTGCGTGCGTGCGTGCCGAGCGAGAGGAAGTTTTTCTAGACCGGCGGGCATAAGCGACGGCGGCCGGGCGTCGAATCATACGGCACGTCGCACGTGTCATACGCGAATTCCAGACACCCCGAAATTACGCCCGTACATCAAACGGAACGAGGCGTGCACAACCGGGGCCCCGGCGCGATCGCACGTTGACGTTGCAACGAGCTGATTATTTCAGCGCGCCAATCACGCGAGTACAAACGGCTCGGTAGTAGGCGTATATGCGTGTCAGCGAGAATCGAGGCCGCGAGACGAAGCGAATCGGCGGGCGTGCCTGCCTGCCTGCTTGCCTGCCTGCCTGCCTGCCTGCCTGTCGAAATCGGTCGCAATTTGCGTTTTCCATGACCTCAAGGAAGCACTGATTGCGACGGCAGTTTTCCGCCCGCGATTTAATCCGCTCTGACGCGCGCGCGTCATCGATACTGCCGCGGTTCGTGCGTCGCGTCGCGTCACGTCGCGTCACATGACGTTTGTGTAATCTCGATGCAACGAGTCTTGTGATGCCGTGAATGTTGTCAGATCGTGTGGAGAATGAAAATTCTATATGAGATCGATAATATAATCTTAAAATATGTTCATCATCAATTTGAGAAAAGCTCATTATCGTGTGTTCAACGGAAGAATTTATTCCTTTCGCAAGAATATTATTACACTTTATCGAAGAAAAAGTTAATTTAAGTTCGTAGCAAAAAATATTAAGTTCTTTTTTATTTACTAAAACTTTATTAAAATTTACTCCTTTTTATTTAAACTATATCTTCAACTCATAGCATAATGTACAAGTACAAATTAATATTTAATTTAATTTATTGAAATGTGTGTGTATAATGTGCTGAACTTATTATAATTCAAGAAGAATATATCTCGAACAAATTTAAGAACTCACGGTAGATATATAAACTTATGTAACACGTGTGAAACAAATAATATTTACATGAATGCACAGTATGCATTTTCCTGTGTATATTAGAATATTAATGTAATTGATAATAACTGTTCTCCATGCGCGAGCAACGAAATGATTCATTTTTTACCACGTTTATTAGCAGCCAGAGTGATTGGAAAATAGTGGGTTATACTTATCAGAGTGACGCTAAAAAATAAATGAAGTCGCGGCGCCTAACCAAGCGCAACGGTTTCTTAACGTGGGAGGGAGGAGGGTTGGGCAGCAACGTGTATGCAAAGGAGACGCGAATTGCCGTACGCTCTCAAGTGCGAGCGCGCTGTAAAATCGCCGTTATTAGCAGTAGATTCCGCATTAAATTCCTCGCTACACTTAGGGCCGCTGTTACGCCGCCGCGGAGAGGTCATTTCGGCGCCGATAAAGCGAAATTTATTCCGGGGCCGCTGCGACACTAATCGGAAACATTTTGCCGCGATCGCGCGTCATCGGCCGATCGGAAATATCGGCTTACATAACTTTTATGACATAATGCACCGCGCCATATAATCCGCGCGCTTTTCCCATACAATTCACTCGCGCTCACGTCCGGGAGTCAGCACGCCCCGATCACGGCGTTGTTTTATCGCGCCGAATCTGCACAGACGCGCGCACTAAACAGAGCTTTACGGTCCATGAAATTATGATTAGATTACGGAGACGCGCCGTCGTGCAAAAATCTGCGTTCCGCCAATATCTGTTCACGCCCCGTACGGTTTCGTGACTTTCATCCGCGCGACGCTGCTAATTCCGCGCCGTCGTCTGTGCGAGCGCGATTATTTCCGCGAGGCTGACTACAGGAGGACGGGAAGGTGCGTGTAGGTGCACGCTTTTACGTAAGCGGTTACGAATGAACGTTCGTTCGCTCTCGATATCGCTATCGCGAACACATTCCTTCGTCAATAATCCACGTCCCACGCGCTAATCGGCGCAAGTAATGATTTTATCCTATCATCGGTAACTCGTTACATTCGCGATTTTATTACGTATCTCATGTTCTTTTCCTTCTTCCTTGATATAAAAACCTGTAATTTGAGAGACTCGTTTCTCCGATAATCCGAATGGCTGTGCTCAATTGTCTTCGATTCAACGAATAATGTTCTTGCACTTACTTATATATCATCCTTCATATAAAAAATTATCGTTGGTACTAAAGTTGTCCGTTTAGATAATTCCGATACAATAATAGTGACAATTATAAGGATTAAAAATACTTACACATGCATTAAGATATTAAAATAATTAGTTACGTAAAACATGAGAAAAGTTGATTTAAAATTTTTTAAATTTCTCGTCATGTGAATTTTAATCATTGTCCTCTTTTCTGGTATGCTTTTAACGTAGTTTCCATGCATAATTTTGAAAAAATCTCTTTGAAAGTGAATTATAATAAAATGACGTAGTTTCCATGCATAATTTACACAACCGAAGAATAGATTGAAATTCTGCAGTATAAATTTCATCTCATATGTGGTTTTAAATACTGAAATGTGTGTATTAAAAAATTTACTACGTTTCTAGAGAAATTTCCTTACTGAAAGAAAACTGTTTGATATTTGTAATTATGATCACATAGCGGAATAATTATTATAAATTACGATCAGGAAAACAACTTTTTAATTAAATTCTATTACTATTGTTAGCGATAATATGCATGATAATAATCTTATATGCACCACTACCATTTTCGTGTTAGAACAACTCAAAAATACGATTGGCTCCAAAAATAATTATAATTTATCCCAGTTAGATCAACCACTTTTTTCTCTCCCAGTGTAGCAAGATAGACCTTACTGACAGTCTATCGCTGCACAACTGGAAACACAGCAAAATTGAAGAGGATTTATATGAAAAGAAAAACTATGATATGCGCTCGCGCGCTGTGCAGATTTATGTAATGGCGGAGAGCGCTTTCCACTGGAACGAACGCGTTCGTTTGTTCATTCGTTCGTTCGCTTGCTCGCTCACTCGTTCGTTCGCGTTGCAACGATCGCTGACGTCGGTTCCCGCTCGCACAGTGTAATCTTAACAATGCCGAATGACGTACCTACGTACTCGAATAACGCACCGCGCAGGCTGGCGCAACGTTTAAAATAATATCTCGCTGGCGGTGCTCGCGCCTTTAGCGGCTACGCGGGCTGAAGAGCTTGTAAAACGTTTATGCGCCACGCTCGCTTTATGCGCCTTTAATCTCGGCGCGAAGTGCACCATGCTGGATATTACACTAGCCGCTATTATGTAGCGACTTTACGATTTTCGTATCTGGGCCGTCAGTCGTGGGTCGCGCTCGACAATCTCTTCCCCCCGGCAGTACCTCCTCGGGCGCGAGATTTTCTCTCGCCGCGATGGAGGACGCACCTACACTCGCCTTCTCTTTCTCCAATTGTGTCAACTTTCCTCCCGTGACCCGCACGACGCAGAAATTGGTTGCATCGTATCGGTGGTAAACGCGCGATATTTCCAATCGCTCCGTGACCGATACCGAGCGCGATACTTTCCTCGCTCTCTCGTTGTCTCTCTCGTTGTCTCCTCCGGTTCGATGTGATTCTTAGACGTTGGAAAATACGCTATCGCGGTGCTCTGGAGTCGTTAAAGCTCCTACGGTCCGGTAGGTAGACGCATTCGCGCTCGGGGACATTTCGCAAAGACGTCGTTGTCGTTGTTTGCAGGTGCGACCGATAAGCGCGACACGCCGTACCGGCGATTACGTTAACGACCGGGGCGCGTATTTATGGCCCGCGAATCGCGCGTCATTAGCGTAGGCAGCACGCGGTATCGCGGCGAACGAGACGTGTTGCGCGGGATTATGAAACGCTCGCGATGGTTAAAAGCGACCCAAAAATAAAGAGAAAGAGAGAGAGAAACAGGGAATAAAAACAAGCACGAGAGAGATCGCGCCGCAAGATAAGGCGATGGCACTTTACGGTCGTCTTCGGTACAGTCGCAATTTACGGATCCAAGAATGTAGTCTGTGCAATCTTGCGTTTATCTGTAATGATGGTAATTAATAAATTGCCGCTTGCCGGTCATTACGCGTCATAATAATAAATTTAAGTATGTGTGCGTCTCTCCATACTTAAGACGGTATTTCGCAGCTTTACCGTCGCAGCTTCGCCGTCACCTTCCGTCGTTGCGCGGCTTACGCAACGACGTCCAAGTTAATTATTCCAAATGCAGAAATCTCGCCGATTCGCTTATCGTAAATGAAATTACGTTTTCTTCTCGAGTCTCGTTCCTTTTTCCTTGCGTAACGACGATCGCTTCTCGATAAAGTTCCCAGGCGGTATCCCCTCTCCCTCTCCCCCCTCCCCTCCGCGATATTTCCGGTGCAAGTAAATTATTACACGGCGCAGAACGCGTATCTCTCGCGTTCAATCCTTCGCGATCTGCTACTGCAAGGAAAAAACGGAAAATTATGGACGTTTCTCCCGCTAAGTGGCGTCTCATGCCTTAATAATTTTATTATATCTCCTTTCTTTTTATCTCTCTCACTTCTCTCGTTTTTCTCGATGATTATTTCTACAAAATTTTAAAGCTGCAGTCGCGTATTCCCCGGACTCGTAAATGATCGTAATGATCAGTCCCGATAGGAACTGATATATGTAAACACTGCATAAAGCAATTTTAAATATATATAAAATCACGAAATTCAACAACGTTGAGTCCATCGTGGCTGATTAGATTCCAATAATATTTACCAGTGCGAGACAAATTATCGAAATTTGTGCTCAAGACGATACGTCATGTTAAATGCAACACGAAAATCCAAGTGTAGTTTCTAGCTGCATTTGTTGCCGCATTAATACAACAAAAAATTTATATTATTATACAATGTAGATATAATAATTAATTCGACACACACAGTATATTTACTTCGTAAATGCAATTAAAAGAATCGCAAAGTTCCTGTTATCATTTGCTTCAAATCGTGATAATCACGAAAGTCCATTCGCAAGGACACACACAGAAGCAGCATGTGTGTTCGTTAAATATCTTCGCCATTCGTTATTGCAAAAAAAGGGTACAGGAAGCCTCGGTCGTCGTAGACAGCGTCCTTGCGAAGTCGCGTCTCATATTGCAGCGGTTTCTCGAATTTCTGCCGACGATCGCTTTCCGATAAAATCCCAAGACACAACCGCGCCGCGTATTTTCGGGACTCATGAATTATTAGACAGCCCCGTTACTCCGCTTCTCGAAGACACGATCGTCGCTGTAGTCGTCGCTGTAGTCGTCGTCGTCGTCGTCGTCGTCGCCACCGTTAATTCCCTGCGATCCGGTATTAGCTCGAAAGGGTTAAGACGACGCGGCGAGAGAGGCGACCCCGGGCTTAGTCCTTTCTGTCCCGCGGCAATCCCCCGTTTCTTCGAGTTGATCCACCCAGCCAACCCTGTCTTCTTCCGCCCTTTCGTCCCACGGGGAACTCGGTGTGTCTCGCGCCCCCAATCTCGCCATCTTGATAGATGTTTCCGCATGGCACCTGCGCCGGCATCCGAATTACGGGCGGGCCCTGTTTACCGTGATATTTAAGCGACGTAGTCGCGTCACGACCCTTCCCGCAACCCTCGCGTCCGCGGTGCGCTTCTCTCCTCTCTCTCGTCGCGGATGAAAGCGTGTCGCGCCGCGGTAATCTCTTCGGCTAACTTTAGCGGGAGCGAAGATCGAAATAATCCAGGTTACCGTCGTTCCACGGGGATGAATCGAGCGGGGCGGCGGAGTGAGTGTGCATACGTGCATACGCGCTCACAGAAACGTCCGACAGAGACTGCCGGGGTGCGGAAGGGGGTGGACGACGACGACCACTCGTAGTCGGATATAAAATGCGAAACGAATTGCGCGACGTTCCCCGGCGCATCGGTGCGCGACAGAATGCGTGTCTTCCTCCCTTTTCTCTCTCCCTCCTAGCTTTTTCCCCGTTCTTTTTTCCCCGCCTCTCTTCCACCTTTTTTCTCGTTGCGTCGCGAGGTTGGCTGGCTGGCTGGCTTGGGGAGACGCGGCTGGCTTGCGACGCGTATAAATAAAATCGTCGCGTACGCTTCGCGTCGGCTTACGGCGGGCGCGCGCGCGTTGGCAGCGAGAATGAGAAGGAGGCGAGGGCGGAGGATCGCGGTAATTGAGCACAAATCAACTTTAAGGAGGATCCACCGGCGCGATCCGCGAAGTCGACGTGCCACGGTGCGTTTACGTCTGCCGCCATCGCCTGTGTTCCCGAGAGACCGCACTCAGAAAAAAAGTGTTTGCTATCTGCAACTATAATCATCTAGGCCGATATTAATAGCTATTATTCGAAACTCGTTTCTCAAGTGAGATACTTAGGCTCGTAATAGTCGATACTTGAGAAACTTGTCCTACGTGAGATACTCAGATCTGAATTTAGAATCAAATGAGAGTTTTTTATTTGGATTATATAATATGTGTAATATCACATTTGCAATTCAACTAAAAAAACGTGTAAATTAAAATCTGGATGTCTCATCTGAGATAAATTTCAAGTAACGACTATTAATACGGATCTTAGATATATATCCAGAGTTAGATGACTTTTTTCAGTTGAATCACAATTATCATGACTCAAGTAAAAACCTGAATCTAATTCTGATGAAAAATTTAAATCTCTCACAAAAAACAAGTTTCAAGTGGTAACTATTAGTATGGGTCATAGAGAAACAATTGCTATTATCTTATATGCATGCTGCTACGATTTCATTACAAAAAATATGGTTGGGATCAGAAATAACTATATATTCAGTTAGATCAACCATCTTTTTCTCCCAGTACACGCAACGTCGTGCGCTAATTAACGCAAGCTCTGTGATCGCGCGAATGAACACCGCTAATTGCGTCGTCGTGATCGGAAATGTGCCGGTGTCGCATCGCCCTGGAACGTTTGGCACGGGCATGTTGTTTACGCTCGCTGTTTTCCGACCGACCGGCCGACTGGCTAGCTGACATTCCTCGAACACGAAATTTCCAGCGGAAAATAGATTTCTCTGCGAATTCCACCGTCAAATGCGCGGAGACAAATTTTCATCACGCTTCTCAGTTGACAACTTTGGTAAATTGAGCATTTATTATGCACTGTCATATCTTCGCATTATTCCAAAGTGTAGAAATAAATCTTCAGTGGTTGCGCGGCGAAATAATCAAACACCGAGAGAAAGAAAGAGAAACAGGTAAAATATTCCTTTATTTATCGCACCGAGGAAAACACCTTTTCTCGTGCATGTCTATCGCGATATTTCAGAAAAGTGCCGAGATCGTACACCGTCGTTCCTCGCTGTGTTGTTCTCTCAATTCCCTTCGAGCAGTTTTGCCTCTAGCTGTGGTCAATCTTAAAACGGTCGCTCGATCTTCATCTTCCTGCGCGTATTGGCCGGTCGAACGAACTTCTTTTACGAGGTGCTGTGCGCCTTGCAAAAATAAAGGGAGAGAAAAGCAAGGAGGAATGGGATGATGGGGAGGGGGTGGAGGGTAAGGGGAAGAAAGGGAGGGAAGGCGAACCACTCGCGTTTTTGCATACCGAGACGAAAGTGCGCGTTGTGATGTACGATTCGCGTGGGTGGGCAGGTATATAAGGGCGCGCGCGTAGGCGGACCCCGGAGCTTACGAGGCTTGTGCACTTGCGCCGAAGTGCATGCGAGCCCGCGGCAATTTCTTCGCGGCGCGATAAGTTTCGTGATATATTTCGCCGGGGGAAACTCATGTTTCCGTAATGCAATTAGAGCGTGGCCGTTGCCCCCGCGCCTCGCCGACGTTGGTCGGACGGAGGAGTCGCTTACGACGACGACGACGACGACGACGACGACGACGACGACGACGACGACGATGAGGACGACGACGACAACTGTTCATGACGACGATGAGAACGGCGACTGCGGGGCGGCTTAGAAATAGCTGCTCTAATTAGAATACGCCGGACAAATGAAATAATTCGTAAATAAAATAGTCAGGAAGGGAGCCGCACACATGTGCGCGTTCATACACCGTGCGCGGGCTCTCACCACCGCCGGAGGTGGTGGAGGAGGCCGCGAGCGTGTCCCTCCCCCTTGCCATTCTCTCTCTCTTTCTCCTATCTCCCCTCTCTCGCTCTGCCTCTCTTCGTCCACAATTTTCCGTCACATATATCAGCCTGGACAGTAGTTAGAACCGTTGCCAGCTTGTTACTGTGTGTAACCCTCCGCGGCTCGCGCGCGCGTGTGCATGCCTCCACCTAACTCGCGCTTGAAAATCGCACACGCTCCTAGCTGCCAGCGTAAGGAAGAAACTACTCGCGAGGATGTGCAAGCGATTACCGCTCGCAATTTGCGAGTGAACGTTGGAAACGGACGTCCGGCGAACGTGCGACTCGACCGAGACCTTCCCTCGAGCGGCGCAAGTCGCAGGTGAACGCGCCCATGATTCCAAAGTCGCGACAGCAGTTCGACGAGTGCGAGTGTTCGAATCCGCACGAGTCCATCCCGGAGAATAAACATCTCGTTTGTGAACGAGAAGGACTCGACCTTCTCGTTTGAGAACCGCCGTTTTCCCAGTGCCGCGTCGCGTTATTCGCGTCGCGCAAACTAATGTGCATGCGCGTCATTTCGGCGGAGCGTGCGCGCGCGCGCGCGCGCGCGCAAATGCGTGCTAATATTCTCGCTAATTTCACCGCTCTCCCCTCAACGCCCCCCTCGCCTCCGGCGCATCTCGCGCTAATAAACCAGAGGTTATTTATCGGCTCGCATGCCTGCCTGCTCGCCCCCGCATTCTCCTTCTTCTCCTCCTCCACCGAGCGCGGTGGCCGGCACTTGGGCCGTTTATCTCGAAGCTCGCTACCTTGCGGAACCTTCACGACATTTTTCTTCTACGTTGTACGCCGCAAACGCCAGTCCGCACGCGCGCGCGGTCGTACGTGCGATTCGCCCCGTTAAATACGCGGTCGAAATAATTTTATCCCCTGCATCGTTTGTCTCGTTGGCGCCTTCCCATGCGCGCGTGCGTTTTTCGCTTCTCACTCGCGCGTACGCACGCACGCACGCATGCACGCTCGCACGTGTACCTAGCTACCTACCGCACGTGGCGCGCCGTAATTTAGGTTACTTAAGCCGCGAACTAAATAATTTTATCACTCGGCTCGTTTATTTCCTCGACGTTTCTCGCGCGTCGCGGGATGTTACTCCTCCGCGTGTGCTCGTGCGCTTCTGCTTTTCACGGCGAACATTGTGTCGACATCCGTTGAAAAGCGCGTTTCTACGAATTAATTACGATCTGCCCGGCGAACTTTTATCTGTCCATCGTGATAAGCGGTTTCCTGCGGTCGCGGATATAATTTCGCGGCTTTCCGGTCTCGTTTCGCTCCCGGTCCCGCTCTTCTCTCAGGCTTCGGTCGCGCACGCTGATGATGGTGGCGTCCCGCCGCGCGATTTCGCTCTATTTAAGACCCGCAGTCGAAATAATTTTATCACTTACAGCTGCGGCGCGCGTCGCACCGTCGCCACGACGCGCTCTGCCTCGAGAGGGTTTCGATGTTAACGGAGACGAAGAGCGATTTCGCTTAAGCCCGCGAGACGACGCTTAATCACCGGGCAAAATTTACCGCGCCTCACGGCTGCCCAAGGGAAGGAAAAAGAGCACGGCGGTCGCGCGCAAATCGGCCGACCGCGCGACGATGAAGCCCGCGCCTCGACGACGCCGGGAATTACCTTGGCGAAATCACGTCATCGCGAACCCTATTCTCGCGCGATTTACGACACGCAGCTGTATTGTCACACGTACCGTGTGTCATCCGCATCGACGCAGCGATCTTTTCCATTTCGCGAAGAAAGGGATTATCGGCGGCTTCCTTACTTCTCGGCTTTTTTCGTTCATTTTTATACTGAGAACAAAATGATGCTTGTTACTAGTAGTTGCATAACGACGGAAATATAGTCAGGAAAAGCTGTTTTGCAGCAAGTGGTACTATATAGCATCAATGATAATAAAACCTTACATGCACATCATTTCATTGCCAAAAATGTTGTGGAGGCCAACGATAATTACGATTTTAATTAGATCAAGAGTACTTCTTTCTCTCAGTGTATGATCAACATTTTGACATGCGATACAAGTTGCTCAAACAATTCCTCAAGGAGCGCGGAATTTTCATGCGGTTTATTCATCACATCCTGTTGAAGGGATAACGGCCTTTTTCTACGAAGGGCGCGGCTCTTCGGCGACTCTGGCCGGCCTCCCTCTCTCCTTCTCCTGCAACTCACCGTATCGTTAACATCATAACTGTACGTCGCGGGGGTAATTTAGACCGCTGTAAAACCACGAGCACAGTCCCACCGGCGTGCCCTCTCGCCGTATGTCGTATGCGTGCGTATGCGTTCGGCTGTAACCGACTTGCTAACGAGACATTTCGTTTTACAAAATCGTCCGAGACCCGGGAGCCACGCGAATGGGGCCGTAAATCCCCGCGACCGGATGTTAATATCCCTCTGCCCCCAACTCTCACTCACTCACTCACTCACTCTCTCCCTCTCTCTTTCTTTCTCTTTCGGTCCACCCCGCCCTCGCGCGTTCGCAAATATTGTTGCACCGCGTGGATGTCGCAGTTTTAAAGGCAATGGCCGTTAAACGTCACTCCGGTCGCCCCGGGCCGGACCTAATCTCGCGCGCGTATTCCGCGAAAACGCCACGACGCGTTTTGTAAACGGCCTTTGCCGGCGCGCCACTGAACGATGGGCGATAAATCATTGGCACGCGTAAAGGTGGTGTAGCGCGTTTCGTCGTGGCGGTAAATATTCCGCACCGATCGGGGAGGATCGTGCTGCCGTGGCACGCGAGGCAACGCCATTATCTCGCGCGTGCAGCCAGGCGCATTGATTCGTCATTAACGTTAACGAGCTCGGAATCATTCCGCCGTCGCGGCGAATCGACGCGGATGATAGAGACATCGTGTCGAATTAAATTAGATAACTCGTGGGGATCAGAGAAACGGTCTATGCGCGCGATTTCGTTTCCGTTCTCTATACCTGATCTCAAACAATCGCCGGCAGTATTCCCGGAATGAGAGCTTAAGCCCCGTACTATTTGCATTTCAAGTAAGCAACTGCGCGTCTGAGATCGGCCACGCTCGGATTCGCCGCTCGGATCGTTCGATTACCTATCGGATAGAGGATAGAAGCGACTCGCCGCAAATGAGGTCGTCGAGGACGAAAGCACGCTATTATGGGAAAACGAGGATAGACCCGTCGTTTTGCCGATTCAGTAGAACGCCGATAATTCCATAATAGATCTCTCCAATATAGTCGCTTTTCTCTTCCTAATAATAATATATCTTATTTTATAATGGATCTAGAATCGCGGCCGCATGATATCTCGCCTCGACGAGATTAACGGATGACAATGGAACAGTATATTTTAATTAGGTTAGAAATGTGATATATTGCGCCCCACATCCAACGCGCGTATCTGCTTAAAATGATTAAAGTCTAATAACTTAGGGTATAAATAAATGTCATTACTTCGCACTTGTTTAAAACGCCAAAAACTTTTAGAAACGAAGACGTTCGTAATTTTAGCTGCTGATTTCACGGCGAACGTCGAAATATAAGCTCGTATCCGCACGCAAGAACGGCAGATACTTTGCTCGAAATTATCCCAACGTGATTAACACACTCACTACTACATTATTATATATACGACTTAAGATTGCAAAAAATATAAATATTTTACAAAAATTCTGAGGTGTATTTTGAGGCCACTTTTTTCAATGATAAATTATAAAAATAAAAATTATGATTTTAGTCGCTACACATATATTAAGCTCACCATTTTGAATTTCAAAAACTTGGACTTCATCATAAACACACATATATAGTGATCTCAAACCTAAACACAAAATTTTAATGACACTGCTTAACCTTTGAAAATCTGTTTTTTTGCTAGCTTAAGCACTTTCAATTCAACTTGCCAATCAAAGGATTAAATCCGATAAACATGATTGGTAACCGTAGGAAGATGTCAGATAAAAGTCTGTATATGTCAAATATAACTAATAGTAAGGAATCCACTCGAGACCACTCGAGATCGATGAGCATCGCAAATATCAGGAAGCAGAAAGTTATTTTCCTTATTTTCTTAAGTCATTCCCGTTTTGTCCCGCGTCACTCATCATCAGTGTTAACGAGTGAAAAAAAGATATTTGCTGTCACACATATGTGACGGCGGTAGCGAGTGCGTTAAAGCCGCGGGCTGTCGCAGCTTCTCGAGCGAATCACTCAGCTTGATCTATCGCGAATTGACATTCCGCCGGCGTAGCTGCCCCGGCTAATTGGGAAATCGTTATCGTCGCGATCCCGACGAACGACCGAGCGATTGCGCGTTCCTCGCGGAATTTCAGGAATGTTTCTGCGTTCCGACGACGGGACTCGAGACGCGAATCAAGATCCCGTGCCGGGCAAGCTCGTTTGCACGTTGCGGAGGGCAGGTGACACCGAGGACTGTAAGTCAGCCGGGTGCGCGATGTCACCGACGCTGCTCGTATCGCGTCGCTCCATCACCTCGCGGTGACTTTCTCGTGCAGCGCCTCTCGGTGCTCGCCTTATACGGGCGTCTTGGGATTTTCGACTCGATCGAGCCTACGGGCTCTTGGTTACCTTGCGGAATTTCAGGGGACCGCGATCTATCGGCGCGCCAAGCCTGAAGCGCGGTCTGAAAGGTGGTACCGCGACGACGTTACCTCGTTCGGGTGATCTCGCTTGTGCACCTCATGGGAAGTTTGCTTGAATCAACTTGCACACGGAAAAAAATTTTCAGCTCGTGTAACTGAACGGGGACCAGACGAATAACTTCTCGCTGACGAGAAATAACATCTCTCTGTTAGCGTGACCGAGAACATTCATCTGAACCTTTCTATTTTTACAGCCGAGTTCTCGTCTGGTCCCCAGATAGTAAAAAGTTTAGCTACACCAATGGAGTCGTTTTTTTTGTTGTGTGATAATGAGCGAACCAAACGCGTTTTGGTTGAAGGAAACAGAATGTCTGGTTCGTAGGATCGAATTTCCTTCGCAAAGATCAGAAATTCTGTTTCCTTTTCTATGTGTTCTTCTTTTCTGTGCTCTCCTTTATTCCGCGTCGTTCTTGGGTCTGTTCTATTCAATTGAACCAGGTGGCAGTTTTTGTCTTTGGAGTGAAGTAAGTGTGTAACTTAACGTTGCAAAGAGAGAGGAAAGAAACAAAGTTCCAGTGCAGAATCGTAAAGAACAAACCTCTTGTTTCGTTTGATTAAATCGAATAAATTCGGCTTGGGAACGTGGTTTTTCTCGATTCTGCCGCGACGTTAAAGTCACGCGTAATGAAATCCCGCGCGAGGATACGATTTATTTCGCCGTGGAGAATCGCGGAGTAATTTGATCGGCGGCGAATAAGAAAATTCAGCGTGGCCGAAAATTCGCGGTCCCTCTCGCGAGAGAACCAACTTCGGCAAACGATCTCATTTAGTCATCCTCTTGCCGCGGCGTACACGCCTACTCTCGACGTCTCCCATCAACTTCCGAGCCGAAAGCTTGGAAAGTCCCCTCGACGCGATGCTGGTACCACCACCACCACCACCACCATCGCCTCCCCGCAGCCTTGCTGGTTGGGAAACCCTCTAGGGGCCTCGGGGTGGGCAAGAGTCGGATATCTAATTAGCGGGGGCTGATCGGTAATTACTACGATTAATCAATCCGTTTTCCATTTGTGCGCTCCGCGCTCACACGCGCGCGCGTGCGGGGTGGAAGAGGGCGAATAGAAAGCGAGAGACCGCGCGGGCGCGCGGGGGCAGAGGCACACGTGGAAGGGAGAATAGGTTCCGGGTTAGAAACCTAACCTCCTTCGCCGGAAAAGGGGGTACCGAAAACGCGAGGGTGAAAACGGGTGGCTGCGGCGGCTTGCCGGGGACGAACTTGTTCCGCGACTCCGTAGCCGTGGTAATTTCGTGAGATTGGGATTGTCGACCTTCCGGTCAATTAAATTCCCACAATAAAGTCGCGCGCTCGCCGATCTATCTTGGACACCGCGCTCGACGCTCGCAGATCCTTCTTCCGAGAAACGTGGAGAGGTGAACCCCGTTTGAAATAGATCCGGCGTTAACGGTATTCCGAGGGAAATCGTTCGCGAACGACGATGTCTCCTTTTCTCTCGCGCTGAGGTAAAAAGATTTGCTAATTTAACGAAATATCAGTACCCGTCACAAATGGTTTGTTGATATGGAACAGCAAATGACACGTAGTGGGAACAAATAATTTGTTACTTTCGATTTGCTGCAACATTTCTGTAATGGAGACGCAATTAACCTGACCCAAATAGATGCGAACAAATATGACTTATATCTCAAGCAACGACTACGTTCAGCAGAAGAAACTGTTTTGTAATTGTTGTGAAATTGGTGAATCTGATTAGTATATTCTTTTAGATTCAGCCATGATTAAGAACATACAGCAACCAGATTCGCGAATTTTACAGTTGCAATTTGCAAACAGTTGCAAAGCAACTTTCCCTGCTGAACGCAGTCAATGCGTGTTTGTCAAAACGACAAACAATGCGAAATGATTTGTTCGATCTGATTGCTTGACGATCGTCAAAAAGCAAACATGCTTTCGTTCTGAGAGGAATTTTTCTCAGAACTCTGTGGGTGTGTATCTTTTCGTTTCGGAAGAGTGTCGAGATCGATCGCGGGACTTGTTCCTCTGGTTCGCGATCATTATGGGCACGTATTAGCGGTCACAATGGCGAGATTGCATTACGTCTTCCTTCTCGCCGCGCGCGCGCGCGCGCGAAACATCCGCTGCCGACGAGCGAGCACGCAACGAGGATGTGCGATATGATTTGCGCTAAACTGATCCCGCAATCGACACGAATTGCACTTGCGCGTTTGTAAAGTGGAAAGATATAGACGGGCGTGAAGGGCGATGGAAGAGGATGAGGATCGACGAGCGTTACGAGATTGACCGGGTCAAATGCATACGTTTCGACCCACTCGACAAACTTTTATTACATTAGGCTTCGCACGTGCATCTGCATGCCCTCTCCGCCCCTCCTCTCTCGTTTCTCTCCTCGCTCTTGCTCGCTTTGCGCTCGTTGAGAACCGGCATTATCACCGGTCGGCGTAGGCAGGAAGGACACTTTCGACTGTGCGCGGCGTGTGTAAATGTGAACGAGGTCGACGGACTTGAGGCGAGTCGCGAGTGGAGACATTGTCCTTTTAGCTGAGGAAACGTTTAGGAAACGCTCTGATACCATGCTTTTATAACTGGGAAAGTTACACGCGGCTGTTGCAATAAAGTAAAGTGAAAAAGTGACATAAACATTATCTAGTTTGTAGACAAAATCTGTCGCATTAATTTGTTAATTTACTAATTATCTCACAAACTTATTTTTCATTTCATTAATTGATTTATTTATTTTTTAATTTTTATTGTGAGTTATTTTCTTATTTTTTATCATTTGTTTTATTAATTATCACTGAACAGTTCTGATAAAGAGTACTAAGTTTGACGAGAAAAATGGGATAGGAGCGCAGTCCGACTGGAAGATTTGCATGATCGAATTTTTAACTTGCGAAAATATATTTCAAAAGCGCTCTGTTACCATTACCTATGTGACTGGGAAAATTACACGTCCGCTGCAACAATTTCGGATAGAAAAAGTAATGTAAAAATTGTTTAGTACGCGAAGCCTACTTATGATTATCTCTTTAATTCATTTTTCCATTTTTATTCTGTTATTTTTTCATTCTTTATTCTCATTTTTTATTATCACTTGTTAGTCTAGATAAAAGGCATTGAAAGTTGGGCGAGAAAAAGATGGAGACGCATTTGGCACTAGAAAGTTCGCATGATCGTATGATATACAAGTAGGATATACGGCGTTACAACGTCACGGCGGTGGAAGGCGGAATCCTATTAGGAGTAGTACGCTAATGTTGCGCCAGGGGTGTCGAGGCATATGGAACGAAATCGCTTGATGCCATTAGCCCCGACTTTGTAAATAGTTTTCGCTCGAAGAATAACCCAACCAACGCCGGCGGGAGAACCGAGGGGTTGTAGTAACCCTAAACCCCACGCGCGCTCGCCATTCTCCGCGAGCGTCGACGTAGCAAAGAATGCCCTCGTATGGAAGGAGTCGATTGTGATCGATCACCGGGGATTGCTCTCTTCAGACCCTCTCACGAAAGGGTTAGAGCTCACCGCATGATCGAGGGAGGGAAGAACCGGGCCGCCCCGTTATTTGTTTTGCGCGAGAAGATTATCGCGTTATTACGCCCGGCGAGTCAAGGGTCTCGAGGATCACCCCGGGCCTGAAGACATGTAAACACTCGGCTTCTCGAATTACATTTCGGGATTGGCGGGCGACACGCCGTTACAATGGCCGTCGCGATCTTCCGGCTCGGTTCACGGATACCATTTTCTCTCCGGCGGCGATTTTCGCCGGAAATAAGTGGTGATTTAATCGACGGCACTTGCGAAAGTCGCGAGAGAACGTTAGTTTCTCCCAGGCGCGCGTAATTTTCGCGAGTTAACGAAAGTTCGCTGCGCCCTGGAGGAACCGTTCGGAATCCGCTCGTTTCGCCAGCTCCCCCATCCTCCTCCGTCGGCAGCAGCGAGCATCGAGAAGCGCGGACGACATTTTTGCGAAGTTTCACACGAAGATGCGTGACGCGGGGAACGACCTCGCGCTATCTTTGCGGTCGCTCGTGGGCGGTCGGGCACCATCGTTGTTTTGGCAAGAGATAGCCGGAGGTGAGCACGCGCGGGAACGATGGATCGGTGAGACAGACGTGACCGTGGTTATGGTGGAAAGACAGAGACGGTGGCGCTGGAGAAGAGATAGACCGGCCGCCTCGAAGGCTCACAGAAGAGCCGTTGAACGGGGACAATGCTTTCATCATTGCCGCTCTTTCTTTCATTCCCCGCGCCGGAGGTGGACCGCTCGCTCTCCGCTATTCCTTTTACGCTTTTTTCGCCGCAAAGGATCCATTGTCGTCGAGTTGTAGGTGGGTACCGCGTCAGCCGGTAGGTATCAATGTCTCCGCGCGGCAAGGGTTGGGGGATGGATGGGTTTTGTGAAAGTCCCTTCCTCCTTTCCGCTTCCTCTCGCCGCTCGCAGCGTCCGCGTCGCCGCGGCTCTCGGTACGGCGCTTCTAAAAAGACAGAAACGATCCTTTTCTCTCTTCCCGACCTGGCCACGATTACGTATGCCGCGGGAGGACGGATCATGACCGCCGCCTGCGGATCAACTCCACCGAACGCCCGGATTAAATTGATTTGATTTATTCGAGGCGGATGTAGCGAGAAAGATTGTTCTTGATTCGACTCCAGCTGAGGCTGACGTGCCTTTTCAGAGCATTGGTTTATTTTCGATGAAGAGCGAGGTGAAATTTCATTCGGGTTATCATTAACCCTTCGTTTGCAATATTGGGTTTGTGAGACCCCAACGAATATTCGATTGCTCACTACTATTTTTGTAGATAATGCGGGAGAATTTTAACATTACGCATCTGTTTGCAGATTTTGGTTTTATCGCGCTACTATATTTTACCTGAGACTTTTGTATGCCTCTGTAAAAAAGAATGTGTCTAAAAGTACCGATTTTCAACCAAGTTATATGATAGATTAAAGCTACCCAGGTCTGCAGGCTCAGATTGCATTGCATGTCTCAGAAAATATGATTATACGCGAAGGGTTAATAAGAAAAGAAAAAGACTCACTGATTCAGGGTCGATAATGGGCATCAGCGACATAAATTCGGAGAAAGATATTGACTTGTTCATAAACACCGAAAATTATTACTCTCTTGATGAGAATTACATCAGACGAGTTCCTAACTACCGTCTATTGCGGTCTTAATCTTATCATTCGGATTGTATAAAGATGAAGGGCCTGAGGTAATGTAACGGCATGAACATTTAACGGGATATCGCATCTCCTTTATTGCTCGCGATCTCGAAATGTTCTCTTTGATGTTGTGGTGGGAATTTCCAATGTTCGAGCGAAGCCTCCATTTTCATCTGGTGTCCCTGAGGATGAAGACATCTTTCGGAGTATTACCTCGCGATTGTAGGATGATTGTCGTCTGGGAGCCCCGCGGGAGACCGCCAGATGTTTCGCGGCGACCCAATCAGACGACCCCCGAAGCAGTGCGCGACAATCAACCATCAAACAATCTGTCACCCTCCGGAACAGTCCGGTTGCTCGGATGGTCGTAAGCCAAAACACACGCGCGCACACGCACACACAACGTAACCCTTCGGCTCTCTTCGGCCTTTTCGTGGAGAGCGAATTGCAAGTGAGCATATGTCTTCTCGCGGCCGGTTTGATTATTTTTGCGCGTTATAACGCGCGCGCGCACGGCGAAACTCGGCGGTTCTCCATTGTGCGTTTCGCGTTGTACTTCCCACGCGCGTTCACCATCGTCGTGTGTAGTTTGTAATTGAAGATTCTAAGCTCACGCTACACAATGTGTGCGTTACGCCGTTCTCCCTTTCTCGCGATATACCTCGCAGCTGATTTTTCATTACCTAAAGAAATGCACGAGCGCTTTATTCCCGTGTCGTGACGTTTAATTTTATCCGAAAAGAGGTACCTCGCTTCTCTCCAACTTCCGCGCTAGTCTCCGCAACGGTATATACGTGTACATATGTACATGTATATTAAGTTTTACGGTTGAGCTCCAGGTTGCCCAAGGGACGTAAGCCGGTACGCCAATTAAATGTTGCTACGATCTCGCTCTTCTTTCCGCTGTTAAAAACTTCCGCGGGTATTATCATGCGATGACGATAAATTCCGATTACGACAACCGGTGAAATGGAACAATTAAATTTCTTGTTTCGCCACTCCGTAAACGCTAATATCTCTTTGTTTGTTTCGTGACAGTTATAATATAACTTCTTTCTCTCTCTCTCTCTCTCTCTCTCTCTCTCTCTCTCTCTCTCTCTCTCTCTCTCTTCGCGGAGAGTCTCGATGTTAATAAATACGACGGGAGATTCGAGTGCGGTATGGCGAAGAATACTTATTGTAGTTTGCCTGCAAAATATTCGCATTTGCAACAACGACTTTCCTTACGTTTACCCTAGGACCCAAGAAATACCAGGTGTCGCTTCTACGAACTCATCAGCGTGAAGTGGTCATGCGACGAGCGTTTCAAGGTTCGTAAGACCTCGCGTACGAGTCGTCTAGGAGTTCGTGGAAGACGTTGCGCGCATTACTACGACATCCTAGGAGAATGGAGAGCTCGGTGCCTCGGCGTTTTAGTCCCTCATAAAGGACACCGTAGTTAGGAACCTCTGGTTAAGGTCGCAACGCGAGAGATATCGCGCGAAATGAAAGCGCACGCGGTGGTTACACAGCTGTAGCGGATCCTCGGGAGCTTACAACATTCGGAAGCTCGTTTGATGGCTCGTGTGGCCCGTTACTGTCTCCAGACGGCATCTCATGCCGTTACTCGAGCTTCTGCGGCATCGTTGACCGCACATCCGATAACGACGGAAGCGAGAAATTGTTAAAATCCCCCGACGGCGATGTGGTGTGCGCGCGCACGCTCTCGCCTTTCGACGCCTTCTCGCCGTCTCTTCTTCCGTTATTTACCTGCGCGTACCTGCTCACCACTCTTCGAGCACGCTCGCTTGCACCCTCCGTGGTCTTAGTTCATCCCTTCTCGTGCCTCTCTTTTTCTCTCGCGTTGGGAAGACGCGCCGGCGAGCGCGTCTTCATGGAGGAGATGAGGCGGAGGTAGAACGTAGTAACTAAGTTTTTATTGGGCAGTATATTACGCGGACCGGCGATGGCTTCCGTCTCGCCGGCGTCTAAGTTAAGCGGATAACCGTATATTTCCGAAGGAGGATCACGCGCCCGGCACCTGCGTTCCAATACTTAAAGGTGTCCCTCCCTCTTGTTCCTCCTCCGCCTCGTCCCACTCTATCTCTTTTCTTTGATAACTTCGTTCTGCGCGTTAACCGTGTCTCTCTGTTATCTTTTATTGGAAATTCCGTCACTCCCAGTCTTTCCTCCGCGGCCCGTCACGCTCGGACAAGTGGAATTAGACGTTGTAAAATGAAAAGCGACGATTTCCTTCTGACACTCGTCGAGGCGATCTAATCGTGCTTGAACGTAACTGCCTGATCTACATTCGATCTCGCGAAGAATCGAAGAATATCGTTCACGAAGGCGCGCCAATTCGCATCTCCGACTCACATTCTGTTATTCAAATGTAGAATCGATCCACGCTCCTTCCCCTTTCTTCGGAAACTTCAGTCTCTTACCTTTAATTAATTATCCTCCTTCGCCTAACACCTTCGCCAGATTGCATTATATTAAATTTATAATAGTTTTCACTTCCCGCGCGCGCGGTGTTAAAGCTTGTATCCCTCTTACCGGGAAGCAATTTACGCTAATTACAAACGCCGCCTAATTATACATCCGACCTATCCTTCCTTCAGCCCCAAATCTCTCAGCGCTTCTCTCCCTCCGCGCTTTTCATCCTACCATCCGCCGAGCTCGCGAGGAAAAGCCCTCTTCGTTATGGCGAGCGCATAGAGACGCCATTTATAATGTACGAGGTACACGTGTGTGTACACGTAAGCGGAATTGGTTACAACGTTCCGCGTTTCGTGCGAGACTCGAGGATGAGTACGCGTTTATCCGCACCGCGAAGACCGCAAACCTACTCGAGCGTGGCGTAATACTCTCGCCGAGCGACCTAGTTTCGTTCTTTGGGTTCTCTTAAATTTTCGGCTCGCAGCCGACTTTCCCGCTGGGTGGGATATGGAAAATAGCGTACTCTTTCTTCTTTTCTCCACGTCGCGATACAGCGATCGCCACGGACGGCAGATTCGAAAGGAGTCATACGCGAATTCCGAGCTTGCCTCGACGCTGTGTTCAGAGCGCGACATTATCAAGTCCGAGACGAGAAACACTCTCAACGATTCGTAACTCGCGGTATTACTAACAAAGCGACGCTTGCTCGATTCGTGAAACCGGTGCCTCTACATGTTTGGAATTCCACCGTCGTTAATTCACATCGAACGCGACGCGACTTTGTTTCGTTCGTATTCGCAATTCCCGCTGAAATCCGGCTTGATTTTTAGCCGCGAGAGCAATATTCGGGAATATAGTTGTAAGCACTTGGAACCCACGAAGATAACCGACGGATCCTCCGGTCCCGTGGGACTTTGCATATTCCCGAATCTGAAAATATTCGCGTGCGAGGTTTTCTCGGCATCGAGGGGAAGTTTCATGGAGGGCGACGGCGGCGGCGGCGGCGGCCGGGGGAGGCCGGCCCGTTTATAATAAAGCGCAATATCCGAGGATTTCCTTAAGTTGCATATTCAATGATTTCCTCGGAGACTTTGGTCGTTCGCCATAGTGGCGTGAAGGGAGAAACGAAGAGAGGGAGGGAAGGTAAGTTGGTGCGTAGGGTAGGAGAAGCTGTACTGAGAGGGAGCAACGCAAAATTGGAATCGTTAAAACGAGCCGGGCGTAGACCGTCGTTCGAAAAATAAATAAATAAAATAACTATCGTTTTTCTATCGACATGAAATAATTGTAAGTAACAACAGCGATGCGCCATACAAAGTATAACGCGAAATTTGTAGCGCGGTAGAAGCATAAGTGCAGAAAAATATACCGATATATATAGAAATGGTTGATATAGAATGGTTGATATAGAATTGCTAAGCCGCGAAAATGTTTCGCATTTCAGCTGTAGTATTTGTGCACGTGGCAAAAAAAGCAGAAACGTATAATAAAATGCGTGCGCGGAAGATTGCAATTTTTTTTCGTCGTTCCATCAGCAACTAAATCTTTTCTTCACATATTCTAAATTTTCGATCCTCAACATTATCAACATTTGACCACATTGCGATATTTTATCAATATGCCTAAAGAAAGTCTATATTGTTGCGGTATCATACGGGAAAAGAAAGATTTCACTCTATCACGGTTGATTTGCTAAAGATGTATATTTGTAACTGAGTATTCGCTGCTGCACGGAAAAAAAAGTTAGGTCAACCAATTTCTGATGAAATATGAATGATTTCAAAATTCCGGTTAAAGTTGTCAGAATTCAGTCTAAATGTTCGAGACTTCTGATTAACTTAAACAGAATTCTGAAAGTTTCAATCGAAATTTCTGAATCGTTCATATTCCACCTAAAATCGGCTCATCCAACCAAACTTTCCGTGTACAATTAAAACTTTTGCTGCTATTGCTACTATATCGGTTAGCTAAGTATATTCTTACTAGCAGCTGTGCTCTTGGTGTCCATATGTCACCGTGAGATTTAGCTGCCACACAGAGATTCTTGCTGCCGCAGTTAACCCTTTTCCCGTGCAGTTGGGTAAAAATGAAGCACGAGTTTCTCGCTAATTAGGTTTGAAGATTATTACACACGAAAGAACGGGCTTTTCCCGGAATCCCGTAGGACGGTAGAGCCGCTTAACGCGCTGTACATCTCCGCGGCATACTTCATCGCGACGATAGATCACGGCTCGCCATAACCCGTCAGCTGAACGACAATTCGAGCGACCAACCGATTCGGCCTTTAGGTGCGCGTAGATTGTGCCACGCACGGTTCGGCGCGGTGCGCGTTGCCGTGGGTGGCACCGGAACTTCAATTCAGCGTGGCGAGCGGCCGACTACATGATAAATATTGTTTAGCCTTGTCCGACGTGAGCCGGTAAGTGAAGCCGGGGCTTCGTCGTGGCTGACGGTGTTGGACCGGGTGAGTGATGTCCAGGCGTGCGCCTCCCGTCAACGGGATAGGTCGGCGCGAAGGAGAATGATGATGACATAATGACGTCGCAGTGGGCGAGCAATAGCTGACATCCGCCACCGAATATTCTAAATCACTCGCTCTCGCCCTCCGTGCTCGTGGCCGTGATCGTCGTCGTCGTCGTCGTCGTCGTCGTCCTCGTCGTTGTCGTCGTCATCCTCATCGTCGTCGTCGTCGGCGTTGCCACCACCGCCGCCGCTGTGCGCGTCGTTCTCCTTGTCACCAGCGTTGTTCGCGTGCTTGTCACCGTCATTCGTGTTTACGAGCCTCCGGCACCCGCCGCCTGTCCATCTCTTTGTTACCGAAATTCAACCTCTGAAGCGCCGGTGAATGGATAGTTACAGGATGTTCATTATGGCGCCGCGGAACGTAATGACGGAAGCGTAACGATGATTACATCGCGCGATGGTGCACACGCGCGCTCTATCCAGCGATAATCTCGCGCGGCGACCTTACCGGGCTCCTGTAAATCGCGCCTGCGAAACGGTAAATTAACGGGCAACGCCTCTTTTCGCCTATCCGTGGTTTCACGTGGATATCTCGTACGGCACGATTTTCCGTATTGAATTTAGCTGGCCATTGTCGCATCCTCCTCGCGGCGAGCGTCGTTACTCCGGCTGTGTTTTGGCAACCTCATGCGGCGCACAATAGTCCTTTCAATGTACTCGTCTTTAAACATGTAGGAACCTTCGTTACCACTTAGCCCGTTAGTGACGATGACGCGGTACTATCGACTGGAGCCGTTTAAAAGCGCCAATACGGTTCACGGTGGCAGAGAATAAGGGCATATCCCGCCGCTGTAGCGCGCCCGTCCGCCCTTACTCTCTACGCCTTGTTCCATCCACCCCGTGGAGGTACGGTTACCGGTGCAAAACGTAGGCGGCCGTATCGTGGAAACCCTCCCTTATTTCAGGAGGGCACTGCTGAGGCCGAGGGAGAGAAAGAATGCCGGGGTCTATGAAAAATGATGACGCGGCGCTTGTAAAAGAAATGAAATCGGGCCCGTCGTGAAAAAAGAGAGAGTGGAGTCTGCCGGTGGGGTTGAAAATCGAAGGGTGGCGATAGCAGGATGGAAGGTGGATTCAGGGGTCGCCGAGCAGAGGGAGAAAAGGGAGCTAATTCCGAGTGTCAGGAATAATAGTGTGCCGTCATCGAGCTGACGAGGATTATCGAGAGGTTGTCGCGTGTCGTTTTCGAGTTTGCTCGCTGATCGACTTTCTCTGCTACGCGCTTTTGGTAATCGTCCGTGAGGAGGGTGGGGTCCTCACTTTATTTTTCTTTCGAACAAGAATTATTGGAAGTCGAACAATTACGCGAGGCGGAAATAAATTCTTTGTTGATTGTATTTATAACACGGAGAAAAACAGTTTGATTGGCCCAAATCTGGTTGAACAGATTCAGTGTTGAATCTGTTTGGCATAACCTAATTTATGTGTGAGCTGTACTGTTTTTCTTCATAAATGAATATTTACATTGTTACGCTTATTTTTCCTCTCTCACTGATATTAACTCCCCGAAAGTTTGAGAATTTTTCTCAAGGGTGGTAATTCTTCTCGTATTTTCTTATTGATAGAACTGCGCGCGTTGTACAACACAAGGTCGCATAGGTCACTCATTTTCCTCAAAACGATCGTTTGACTGTACGAACAGACAGTAATCGGCCTATGTGGACTCGTAAACAGCTAGCTGCAGCCATAATGCAAGTCTTTACAGATGACTAGAAGCTACACCGCGAAGACGACATCGAAGCGGCCCTTTAATGGGTCAGGTGGCTGACGTTTCGATCCCCATGAGGGTAGTTCAGCCGCCGTCCTCCGTGACGTCATCGAACTTTAATACTTTACGATCTCTGTCCCTTTCGCTGTCTCTCTTTTTAGCTCGCTTCTTCGAACACGCTTTTCGCTAAATGGAATCGCTCGACGCGACATATCGGAATTGTTATACCGTTTTCTACCACTTTATCAATTCCGACGCGTAGGACCGTGTCCGTTTTTACGGGAACGTTTCTCGATTCAGGTTACGGATTTTAATCGAATTCATTTCCCTTTGTGTCTTCCGCATCGGCTCCACTTTTTCGGCCTCGCCACGCCTTCGCCCGCGACGTGGCACTTAGCATAACAATGGGAACGAGAAAGCATGTGGAATCGCGGAGGAGAGAGAGAAAGAGAGGAAGAAAACCGGGGAGCGAACGGGCGAACGCGTGCGGCGATGCGCATTTTGACAAATCGCTTCGTTCCTCTCCTCGTCTTCGTTGCGAGGCACCCTTTTTTGATCTCCTGGCGGAGCTCCACGTCTAATTCTCCGGAATGTTTTCGGTCCGACGTCTCGCTGGGTCTCTCAGCTTGCCCCCATCTCCGCGCCGGGTAGTTCTCTCCTCTCTCTCTCTCTCCCCGCGTTTTGCTCGACGTCACGCTCTTTCGAATCCCTTTATATCGAATTTATCAGCGCCCCGCGGAACACGGCGTGTATCTCACCCGTGATATCATCCTCTCTCTGTATCATATATAGCTTACTTCCATCGTAGAAGAATTGTCTCGGTATACTCAGAGTTAAATAGATTCTGTTGTTGTTTAGGAGATACATCTTTCCCTGCTCGCGCGCATAACAGAGCACTTTTTAACAGAGACATGGCTGACTTGCACTTTTTGCGTCGTTACAGTACCTAATGGTCTTTTAACTTGTAAACTTTTACACTTGACACACCAAAGTTCAAGATAGGAGAAGGTACAACGGAACGACCGAGCGAACATGACCAGAAAAAAGCCTGTCGTCTCCCCATTTTCATTTCCCGTAGCAATAGTTCATTAAAAAGGTGTTTCAGGGGCAATTCCGTGAGCTATTAGGTAGCCCCGATCACTCCTTCGGGTGCCATTTACCCTCCCCTTCGCCGTCGTTCTGGCCGCGAGCCCATCCCTGCCTGCGGGAGTACGGATTCAGCGCGGACATTACGACGGTTACAAGATCAGCTGGTTTCACGGGAGAAGAAGGAGACGTCATCTCAAAGATCGTTACGCTTTCCGTTTGAGATTTACGCGCCTCGCCAAAGTTTCGCAATCGTGGGCGGCACTTAAACGCGAGATTATATCAAATTCTCGTAATTAATAATGTCGAGAAATAAGAGGAGAGGATGTACATTTCGTGAAAAGAACATTTTATATCTTTATACACTCTAAAAAATATAATCTCATCCTTAGCGAAATCCTCTTTATGGCCTCATGAGAAGAGAGGTTCTTCTAAAGCCAAGAGAAAAATATCTTAATACCCAAAAAAGAACTGTTGGTTGAGCAAAGTGCTGTTTCTTGTAATATCATATGAAAATAATATTTAGGTAATGTCTAAGTGGAAATTTTGATCAAAAAAGTATCTTTAGTCTAACGAAGAATAATCTCGATCTCCTAATAAAGAGAGCAATATCGTGCTTAGAATATTCCTCTTTTAGTTCTAGAAGCATCCTCTTGGGGTCATATATAAAATGATTCTACTAAGGATGAGATTATATGTTTCAAGGTGCATAAAAACACAAAGTGAGGATTTTTTTAAATTGTCAACGAAAATATATGAATCGAGGAAGAAAGTAAAGATAAGGTTAAAGTTTTTAATCGAGCGATCTCGAACCTTATTAAATAATATAATTCGACATGTCTCAAGAATTTAGGATAGGACGAATCTTTCACACGGCGGAAGGAAAGAATCGTTGTTGAAGAGTGGCAGAGGGGACACGGCGTGTCCGAGTTGATAAAACCTTCTCGAAAGACGAAGGCGAGGGTTGAACGGGACAGCAGCACCATTTATCACGCGGTGGAAGCAGGTGTAGAGAAAGGAGAGAGAAAGAGAAAGGCCGATATAAACGAAAGAGGCGAGGAGTGAAGTAATAAACTCGCGAAGGCGCGGTCTGTGGAGGAATGAAAGAATCGGAGGAAATGGGGGTCTTTTTGCGAACTTTCGCATTCGCTTCAACATTTCGCAGCGGAGGACGCGCGGCCCGTCGCTGCGCGGATTAATCGTCGCGAATCCAGGCGTCGCACGTTCCCCACATCTGAGAGTGCAAGAAAACAATTGCAATCGCGTAAGTCGCAATACTCATGTAAAACGCGGATCGATGTTGGCTGCCCGCTCATTAATGACGCGGGCATCGCCACCTCGATACATTTCAGATGGCGTTTTCGCCTTCCTTCGCGCTCGGGCTGCTTGCTGCTCGAGGAATATCCCGAAACGTGGCGCGAAACGGGTCACAGTATAACGAGGCGATTACGCGAGCCCCGGGTGTATCCCCCTTGGGTCCTCCTCCTTTGAGGAGGGTCCGCAGGATTTTGCCTGGGCCGCACGAGGAAGTCGCCCCGAGGTAATAACGCGTCATCTCCGGAAGAGGCGTTCGTGTAATTATACGGTAGCTACTAGCAGCCACACCGTCATCTCTCTCTCTCTCTCTTTCTCTCCTCTCTCCTTGGCTTTCAGATTCTCGTCCGCTCGCTCGCCTCCGCTAAACCGTAAACTCGTTGGTCCTGTGTAGGCTACCGGTCTTCCGAATAATACACCCTATTCCTCATAACGTAATAATGGTGCGCGGATCTGAGGCGGGTTGCCATAATTCTTCCGATTTCGAACTTTCCGCGGACTCACGCAGCCGCTGGAGGAGCAGGCCAACGGCCTTACGGATTGATTAATTCGGGAACGAAAAGTCCCACCGCGCATTTATCTCCTCGCGGCATATCTTCGTGCGGATTACGCGTGCTCGAACGTGTTAGCCGCAAATTACGACGCCGTACATACGTTCACGTCGCGCCACTCATCAGTCGGCGATATAATAAACCCCGACGGGCGCACGCTCGCGTCGTATAAATGCGAGAAAATTTGCAACGCAATAATAGCCCTGGCGCTCGCATCGGGGCGAGATAGCTCGATGCCGTGGCGTGTTTGCGACATACGTCAACGGGGCGCGGATTAAACGGACGCGGGAAAGAGGCGACGCGCCGAAAAGAAAACGGTCGCCGGGAGCGCAGACTAAACAGATGCGTAAATTTCGCCTTCTTCGAAATCGGCGAGCGCGATGAATCAGGCTAATCGTCCGGCGCGCTTAAGGCTCTTGTGTCCTCGCCGCGGCCATCTTGATTAATGACGTCAGAAGCGTGAAAACGTATGTCCAAAATTCCTGCGAAATACGTCGAAACAAAAGATCATGTTTATGAAATAACACTTTATGATCGATTGAGTTTACTTACAAAATAATCTTTTTTTTTTTATACTAAATGGTCATGAAATTAACATGACGAAATCATGAGAGAAAATAGACTAAAAGGAAGGGTTGCGTGTCATGTTAATTTTACGGTTATTTATTGATTGTTAAAAGAATAATTTTAAAAGTATTTTATTAAGGTACTCGATCGATTCTACACGTAAAAATTATTTTTGTATTTGGAACTACAGAATATTTTATAAATTTAACGATTTAGTTGGCATTATCATGTTTTTATCAAGTGTATGTATTATTGAGAAAGTATAGTGGCCATTAAATTTTTTAATCGCACTTATCAAATATTTGGTTGATCCCATTTTAATCAAATTTTGATTCGATATACCAAATTTTTGTATCGACGATAAATTCCTTTTTTCAGTGCACTTCATTTTACGATCACTTTATGGACATATCCTTGTACTTGAGTGTATTCCGCAAGAATTTTGAACATGCATTTTCTCGCTTCTGACGTCAGCAATCGAGAGCGCCGCACCCTCGCGTTTATTCGCGCGTCGACGCGCTCGTGATCGGGGAGTTCACGTTGGAAGGCGTTGTTCTCGCGTTAAATTCGCGAGAAATTTGACATTTTTACTCGTCCACGATAAATATCGAATCAATTGAGCTTCTCTTCGGGAGACTTCGACGCTCTCCAGAGCTGCCTCGGGCGTCTCATTATCGCGCCCCGTGGACGTAATAGAATAACGCGCCTATTCGTCTTGCTCGCGAGATCGACTCGCACACAGACCCGGCTTTCACGTCGAGCGAATAGTGTGCGCGCGCGTTCAGCACCTCGTAATTATTCTCGCGCTCAGCACACCAAAGATAACTTAGCTCGGCCGATCGACTATCGGTGAGCGAGCGTGCGCGCGGAGTTCACGGCGCGTTCGCTTTGCTCGGGCTTGCCCGCCGCCACGTACATTGTTGTGGATACTCCGTCAAGACGCATTTAGCACGGAGAGTCCGTTTGCCAGAGTGTCTGGTACCGTTGCCTAACCGCCGAGTAGCTCATTATCGCGGTAAAATAAGGCGGTGATCTGTCTTCGCCGCGAAATTTAGCGACGCGTTGTACGAAACGGGGCTAGTGCTCCGCCGGTCCAAAGAGACGGCAGTTCGTATCTGCCCGGATGTCTTGGTCCCTTCGAATAACGAGCGTTGGACGCTTCCAACGGCATGTGTACGGTTCGACAGATGTCTACAGGGCGAAATATCGACCATGTGGATCTCAAGAAAATCAACGTGTAGCGAATGAGCATTTAGTCTTCGTAATCGCTTCATTTCAATAAGACAGTTGGCGTGAAGCTGATTTCCTCAAAATCTCTGTATGAACATTACAACGCAATTGGACATTTTAAACGAAGATAGTTCTGTAGTAAAAATTAAAAAATTTGCCTTTAGTAAGATAGACTTTACTGACAGTCTGTTTTCCTGCACTACTGAAAATATAATAAAGGTGAAAAGAATTAATATGAAAGAAAATTATAATATTCTCTTCACGTTAACTACACTAGTGTTTCTTTTTATATAAATTCTTTTAAATTTTACTATGTTTTTAGTAGGATAGATTGTCAGTAAGGTTCATCTCGCTAAGAAACATGGTAAATTTAACTAAAAATATAGAGAATTTTCTAATAGCATATTTCGGTTACTAAAATATAAGTAGCATATATAAGGTAAAAAAAATAGTGAATTATGACAGAATGTCTATTTCTTAGTCACAAAATTCTATAATAAGGTTTACCGTAAAATTTTCCCCATGTAAAAGTTGATGACCGTATGAAAATTTCTCAGCAGAAGATATTTATCGCATGTATTTTTCATTTATTATCAAATTATAACGAACCGACGATTGTGGAGAGATAATCGGCCGGCCACACGGTACCGACCTCGGGACGGTATTCTTAATCAGTCATTGATTCATGAGTGGGTAGTTATCGCGGTCGCCATCTATTTCGCTCTAACGAACCGGTGGTGATGCTAGTAGAGCGTTTGACACCTCGTCGTTCAAGCAAGCGAACACGGACGCGGACGATCGAGCGCGGCTACAAAGTGACGGTCAGAAAAGCGCGCGGTTCGTTAAATCGGCTGAAATCATCGTGGTGGCTTCGCGCGCGTCGCGAAGGAGAAGACACCCCGAGAGAGCGTATTGTTGCCGAACTATTTCGAGAGCGTGTGATCTCGCGCGCAACAGCTGCGCTATCTATCACCAACAATGATTCAGTGATCGTACAACACAGTGCCCGCTGCTCCGTTTATAGAGTGTAAACCGAGGGAGGACGCGGCGCGAAAGGGAGAGAAGGAGGGGGTGAGGAAGAGAGCGAGGAGAGAACAGCGGAGCGCGGCTCGTGCCAGGTCTGTGATCTTCAAAGTATAGGCGAACCTTTTATCCTTCGGAGCGAGCAACCTGCCGCCGTTACAAACGCCGTCGTCGCGACGACGGTACGTCCTCTCGGCGTCGTTTAAAGGGCCGTATCCGGATCCAATTTCATAGTCGACGATATCCCACCTCCCCCTCCCCTTCACCCCATCGTTCACCGACCTCCCCCGCGCTGCCGTCGCCGCCACCGCTGAATCTCCCATTTTTCTCCCGTGTAATATTCTCCGTTTCTTTTCGCGGCTCGCGACGGTACCCTCCTCTCTCGGCCCTTTGAATTACGCTCCATTACACGTGCACACGCCCTCTGCCCGGACACGTCGCCCATAGTCTATATGAAAAAGGCTGCTGGTCGTCTCCCTATTATTTATTTTATTTTGTTTTTTTTTTCCGCCAGTGCTTTAGTTTCAGCGGGATGATGCGGGTTTTATTGTCGGCGATACGAAATCGTAAATCGCCGTGAAACATTTCCGTATGAGCGCGAAACGGAAATTAATGTAATGGCGAACGAGTGTGCCGGTAATGGCAGAATGTTTTTGAACCGTGTATAGATAGGCGCGCCGTGCGCGCACGTAGATTGAAGCGAAATATTTTGTTGAGAGATTGGATGCAGCGTGCCTACGGGGCAGTTTAATTTATACCGCGCGCGACCGTTTCGCAAACCCGCGGGCAGCTAGTCGCAAATTCCGCGAAACGTCACGCGTGCCATTTTGCGCGCTCTCGATTACGCGCTTTGTCGTTTCTCGGGGAGTTACATTCGCAATGCTGACCGCGCGTCCGCAAATGTACGTTTATTTTTCCCCTTTAAAAAAACGTGATCGGTAACCCGCGCGAACGAAGCCACGGCAATTTTTTATGCACACTGAGAGAAATTATTCGATAGGAAATACGGATATTTCCGATCAAAATACCAATGAATTTTTGTATCCAATCAGGAAACATCTAATAAGAAACATCGGTTCATAATTTTTATATCGGTTTATCTGATGAAAATGCTATTATGATCAGAAGTATTCAATTAAATTTAATCGGATATCCTGATCGAATATACCAATTCATCGATATTTTGATCAGAAATATCCGTTTGTTAATTTTTTATTGAATAATTTCTCTCAATGCAGAACTCAACGATAGAAAATAGCACATCTTTGGAAAAAAGTAGGACTGCAGCTTCGGAAAAGTCCACATACTCTCTGCGATTCTCATGAAAAATTCAGTAAAATAGTTTCAAATATTGCATAATGATACATATTTGAAAGGTTTTTGACTAAAAATTGATTAAAAATTAACTGATGTAGCGTTGTGCTTATAACTTATATGAGTCGAGCCTGGGACATGTTTGCGCGAACGGTAGCCAGTGAGAACTGTATGCGATTGAATGCTGTTCGCCACACACAGCGGACAACACGCAACGTCTTTCATTCGCGATCAAATAGTTTCAAGCTTGATTTTGAACTTGATTTTCCTCGTCTTCGTCCCGATTTGACTTAATCCAACTGTCGCAACGGATGCAACTTTTTATATATAAGCTGATATCGCGAGGCCGCACCAGCGGCGGTCTCATCTCTCGGTCAAACGCCAGCAGTCGTTCGACTCTTTACGACGTCTGTACGATCGTAAACGAATGAACGATGCCTCTCGACGACGATAGCATTTCGCGGGCGGCCGGTAACTCCGTGACGAAATGAAAGCACCGGGAGATTTTAATCCATTGGCTGTTATGCCTCGAATGCGTTCTCAATGAAGCGAGGTCGTCGAGGTTAAACGAGAAAACGCTCGAAAAGTTGCGAGAGAGCCGTTTATCTAGCATCAATCATAAAAGAGAGAGAAAGAAGGGGTGCAGGACACCCGTGCGAAAGAGATCCGCTCGTTGTAAGAGCCGTTGCAGCGACGTTCCCGGCGTTATCTCTAATCCGAAGTCGGCGGTTTATCTATCTCGCAAGCGAGCGACGACGACGAAATAAGAGGGGAGGTCCGATGATTTTATTTTCTCGGAGGCACACAGCCATTCTTCTCATCGGCTAACTCCCCCGTGTGAAGCCCTTCTTCCCCCTTCTCTCCCCCGCCCCTGCAGACTGCTCGCGATCGAGCAGTCTCCGAACTCGGTCGCGCAAGTCTCGAATCTCGCTTTTGCAAGGGTTGAAATACCGTCGGCTAGGTTCGAGGCGTTTCCTCTTATCGTGCGAGTGGAACGGGACCCTGCGCGCGCCAGGAAAGAAAATGTAAATCAGGCCTCGGGGTTAGGGAAGGACGGTAAAGCCCCTTCGCACCCCCGAGAGAAAGAGAAAGAGAGAGAGAGAGAAAGCGAAAGAGAAAGAACGGGAGAGAAAGAGGAACCAGGAGCCACGGCGAAACGGCGGGGGGATGAAGTCGATCGACGCCCCGAGAGCCGCGCGTGTATGCGTCTGCCTTTTATACGCGCTCTCGACCGTGTGCGAGCGCCGGTCGGTCCGTCGATGCAAATGCAACTCTCGTCGGGGGTTGGTTGTTTCGTCGCCCGGTGATATATCGCCTCTCTTGCGCACAAAACTCTCTCTCCCCCTTTCCTTCTCTTTCTCTTGTTCCCTCTCTCCCTCACTCTTCCCTTCTCTCTCTCTCTCTCTCTCTCTCTCTCTCTCTCTCTCTCTCTCTCT
>NW_022639493.1:397741-419178 GCF_010583005.1 Odontomachus brunneus | reverse complement strand
CTCTCTCTCTCTCTCTCTCTTCTTCATTCCCGCCTGTGCTCCAGAGCGGGCAAACTCGACGTATTTTCGAGCCCTGGAGGCCGACGCTGCCTGGTCTCCGCTCCGGAGTCGTCTATTTTTTTCCCTTTCGCTCTTTTTGCCTTTTTGTACGTCCCTCTGCTGGGAGCAGGCTTTAGGCGGAGCCGGACCAACGTCGCTTCTGTATTAGTTTTTACGAGGATAATACACAACGCTTAAAGGGATAAGGGATTAAACGGGCCGACCAACTGACCACCAACCCTTCCGCGTGTATGCGATATTATACGAGCGACACGTAACATGTAGGTGCACCGGAGAAGAGGATGGCTGGCTCGGAGAAGTAGATCCTCCGAACTTCGGATTGGTAAATTGGCGAGATGTCTTATCTCGGTGAGAGCAGATCGAGGATTGAAGCAGGACAAATAATCGCACGGATGATCGCGAAATAGCCCTCTTAATGTCCGTAGAGTTCTCGCGGAACGAAAACGCCTCGCCCACAAAATTAGTCATCGAGTCGTCTCGATGATCTCGTGAAGACTTAAAATCGCGGATATTGCAAAAATATATATAATAAGGTAATTCGAGTCGAATTCAACGGAACGCAGCGCATATCTCGCGCGCGACGAGAGACTAACGGTACGTCGCGAATTGCGAATTCGCTCGCGCTGTCACCGTAAAGACACGATATGTAACGCGGCGTTCGAAACGATTCCCTCGGAAGAAATAAGCGCGACATAAGGTACCGGAAGGGCGATCGTACTCCGCTGGCAAAAGCCGCGGTCGCTTAGCGCGGCCGCTTTGGGAGAAAGCATCATAAATAACGCCCGAACTTCGGATCTACTCTCGCGCGGCCCCCCGCGCTCGCGTCCCTACCACGTCCCGGTTTCTCCGTTTTTCTCTCTTTTTTCCCGTCTCGCCTGTGTTTCAGTCTGCGGATATCACCGCGGCTTCTCATCCCGCGGTGTTTCGGGAAGCGCGCCCGCGCTCGCCCGCCCGCTTCGATCTCTCCCGGCAGGGCTTCGCGAAATATGAGTAAAAACTACGAATAAGAGGGTTGCCGCTGTGTTACATCCATAAATAACGGGACACGTGACAACCGAGCCGAGTGGCTGTCGCCGAGGTACTCGTGTATTACTGTATTTTCTGGGCTCGCGCGGGTGGTGTTTTCACACGCACCGCCGGAATAAAAGGCGCGGCTTCGCGCCGAGCCTTGTCGCGGTTTTCCCCGCGCTGGATATCCCCCGAAAACATCGGTCTTATATTTTTGCGCGGGCGCCGCTACTTGCGACGCGCGCGCGAATATTTCGTTATTACCGAGACGCGCACACGCGCGTTGTACGTTTCATGTGTACGGCGAAATATTAATATAACTAATAAACAAATGATCGGCGCACTGTACGATTTATTATTTGTGATATACTCGTATATATCTCCCCGACGGCGTGGCAAAGCGAAAAACCGTAATAATTGACAGTAACGATAAAATATTATTACGAAGACTATACGCACGTATAAAACTTCATGTAATTTCTCTCGCAGTCGAAACAATACAGATAGCAAATAGGAGTGCGATAAGCGAGTAATCAAGAGCAACGATTACGAGTCTCGTGAATCCATATTTACATATTTTCGTCGTTACTCGCGCGTCCGTATGCGTGTATGCGTGTGCAAATGCGTGCGTGTGTGTGTGCGTGCGTGCGTGCGTGCGCGCGCACATGTCGCGGTATCGTGATCTTTGGTAAACGCGGATGATAGCGCGGCAACGTCGATGCGTTTTAATATGTATAAGCGGCGGGTTTCTTGACGCTGTAGAGAATCTCACTTGCAAAACGGTGCCTGCACGTGCCACGCATTTCGGCGTCACGAGAGCGGAGCACGAATCGTGCGAAAGCCGCGAGTTTCGGATATGCGCAACATGCACGCCAGACTCTCGCGCTATGCGGCGAAATAATATATGCGGACGCTAATACATAGACGTGTTCCCCCCTTGCCTTGTCCCTCCCCGGTTACCGTCGCCTTCGTGCCAGCCAGGGTAGGTTCTGGCTCGGGGGTGCAACGCGCGCGCCGGTATGCATCCTGTCTCTGCGCCTGAGTGCATACTGCAATATTTACCCTCACTGCGGCGGCTCTCCTTACTTCCAAAGTGAAACATAACCGGTATCGCGAGCGGTAAAATACTGGCGAGACTCTTCCGACTGTTTGACGTCACTCCTGGATATTCCCGCATAATTTTCGCAACGCGACCACTAAAGCTCCTGGGAAAAATGGACGCCAAGTGTTCTTCTCTCACTTTTTCCAAACATAGATTTGGAAAAGCTCATCATTCAGCTGAGATCACGCGGCAATACGACGTCTGATGAAAATTATTGATTCTAACATTCCCACACGTAAATACGTAGGATATCTGTCGGCCTTGAAACGTCTCAGATTGGATCTCCGAATGTGGTCGAGGTGAAAAAAATACTCGTTTTCCTCGAAATTAGTAGCTTGATGCGAGAGATTTGTAATTTTTCCGCTAAATTCCCGTTGGAATATTGAAAGGAAAATAAAAAGTCCTCGCGCGTTAGATGTTTCAAAAGAATGCCGAGTCAGAGTATTGCTTATTTAATTCGTGAAAATTACAAATTCTTCGAAATTGGATGATTTCGTTTTCATTTTATTCCACAAACCTTTGGCATCAACAACCTAATACATCCCCAGCCATTATCGGCAAAATATATTTCTCAGCAACGTGCAAAATCGTATTCCCGAAATATCGATTCGCTTCACCCGGCGTCATCACTCCTACTCCGGCGCGCACTGTTCCACGGATGCAGAGTGGAACAGCGCGAGAGAGGAGATTGGTAGGAAGAAATCTGCGGCGGACGGGTGATTAGTCTCGTCAGTTCGTTCGCGGTAGATCGTCGCCCGGATAAAGTGCCCTCGCGAGCCGGCCGATGCCGACGCCGAACGCTTATGCAGCCTTGCGTGTGCAGTGCATAATACGAGCGTCGATGTAAGACAATGCCGCGATTATCTATCCGCGCGCCATGTAAGGGGAGTACATCGTAGCCGGCGGAGAGTATCCGTGGCTTGTCGACACGGCTCCGGCCGCCTAAGACATTACATTAACATGCGGGCTCTAGACTTAAATGTCCCGACACGACCCCGCGGATGTTGTTTCAACAATCCGGACCCTCGTGCTCTCGTTGCTGCGCGAGCGAGCGAGCGAGAGAGCGAGACAGCGAGAGAGCCGCCACGACGGGGAGAGAAGGGACGCGATGACGGGGCGCATAATCGCGGCAGGTCGCGCCGTCAAAGGGCGCATTGCGAAATGACGCGAATGACGATCAGGCTGATGCAAATGCGACATGTCGCGCTATTACGACTGAATTCATGCGCGCTCTCAGAGAGCGAGGCTCTTGTTCTGAAACTCTCTTTCGCCGATAAAAATGCCTCTCTAAGGCTCGGTGCACTAATCGAGTGTGCTGAACTAACTAACAGTTAAGATGTGTCTGTCTGTTTATTTTGAAAAACAAAGACAGACATACGATGTGGCTTATAAGCCTTCTGACTGGCTTTTCAGTCGCATTTAGAGGCATTTTTATCGATGAAAGAGGGAGAGAGAGTCAAAGCAAGGACCGTGAGACATACTTTGTTCGTTGTCGGTGAGCACTTTTTCGACGACAGGGACTAAACTGAGAACTCGTGACAACGCGTAGTGATGGCGCAAGTTTATCGCGATGGTTCTTTTTGCTTTATGGGCACAGAGATATCGAGTTCTAAGAGAAATCAAACTCTATACGGACTGCGGCTCGTTTATTTCTATCTCCAATCTCGAATCGCCTTAGCGACTCCCTGCAATGAGGCAGCGCGCTGCTAGACGAGAGATACGGAATGATGAAACGTTCACCAGCGACCGAATATTTGCGCTTCCATTTAATATCTCGCCGTGTGAGATCGACGTTAGATAGGGTCGCGAACTCGCGAATAATCGTGCGCGTTTTATCATTTCGCGTCTTCGATATGCAGCAGATCCTGCGGATAATCGCGAGCGGAGAGAGAGAGAGAAAGAGACGAATGTGAAGAGAGATAGAGAGACAGAGGAGCACTCCGCCCTTCCATTTTCGCGGCTTTTATTGTCGGACCTTTTGTCGGAGCGTGAATTAGATCGCGTAATCCCGTTTGTACACGAATTGACACCGTCGCCTCGTATAGCTGACGCTTAAGCAGCGAGAGCATCGCTCCGCACGGCCATTGTCAGCCTGTAATTGACTCCGATTGGAAGATTGGATTTGGATCGTCGTAACTCTTGCGGAGTGAATAAGCGCGCTCGCGCGAATCGCTCCGGCGACGAGTTCGCTTCCACGGTACCAGGCACTTCGTTAAGCTCAATTATCCGAGGAGAGCGGAGGGGGGTTATCGATATGAGTACCATTGAGAGGCCCGGGAGAGACGGGGACGACGAGCCCGCTGTCGAATTCGAACTTCCACGCGGCGGCGGAGCCCCTTCGAAAGTTCGCCGTCGAACTTCGTGGCCCGCGGCGCTTCCCCGATCGCAACGGCGTACTTCAACTTTTAATTAGTTCCGCGTTAATTAAAAATTGGTTCATCTCGAATTTCCCGTCACGGATACGGGGTCGCGTAAGTTATACATTTCGCCGCTCGCGCATTTTCCGGCTTGCGAACCGGTCGCGAGAATTATGCACAATTTCGTGCGTTCTAAGAAATCTAATTTGTCGTTACCGCGACCGCGTCGTTAGCGACGCGAAACCGGTATCGACGCGCGAGTCCCGCGATTTTTAGGAACATCGAGATAGCGAGGGGGCAGGGGGACGGAGAGACCGACCGCAATTGTGTTTCGCAAGACCGTAAAACTCCGTCATTAGGCGCGAGTGTGGTCGCCGGTGCTGCTTGCGGTTAGCCCTCCTTTTCTCGTGCTCTCGTGTGTGTACTCCCGAGGTTCTTCCTACCGTAGGTACCTCCTCGAAGTCGTCGTCGGCGCCGTCGTCGTCGCGAGATTTTTTGCGTGCGTGCGGTTTATTCCAGCAACGAGGATCCGTTTATGCCTCTCTGCTCCGAACACGCTCGCCTTGCGGCTTCGCCGCGAAACGTCGCGCGCGCTTTAACGACTCTTCCACATTCGCGTTTACACCGCGAGAACGAGCATGCTCGCGATTACCGCGCGGCGATGACGCGAGTTAGCGGAACAGCGAGATATTTGTGGCCTCGCTGACTTTTCGATTGTCGTCCCAGTCGATCGATCGATCACTTTGGTTCGAGAGCGCGCGAATTTCTTCGCAATCATTGCGCGCGAAATCGATCACGTGAGCGTCACATGACGTGTTTCCGAAATTAGTGTGTTGTTTGGCAGCGGACAATGTTGGCCGCGCGGACCCGCTGTCTCCTCCTTTGTGATCGCCTTAATGCGAGAGCTTAGCCGTGCTTTTGTGCGCGATCCGCCGGCTCGAGCGGGGAATTTCGTCGCGTCATGCTCTGATGACGCCGCTACATCCTATCTGTCACGTCACAAGGAAACTGAAGAGCGGCGCGGCCCAGCTCGTCGCGATACCACCGCGATGCGTGACCCAGTGACCACGAATGAGAATATAATGTGATCACTGATTGAATCGTCACGGAGATATTTCACGCGCATCTTGTCGCAAATTAGAGCACCTTATCTTGAACTCGTCAATTCGACCGATCAAAGTTATTGGATATTCAACTCGCGAGAAAAGAAAGAACTTGTACAATTTTTTAGATCGTACGATAATTTACATTTTTTGTTATATTGACAAACGAATCTACTTAGAGTTGCACTCTGATTGTTACACTTTGCGTGACACGTTGTGTGTGACTGAGCAAATGAAGATAATTCTTTTCATAGTTCTGTTTTGTCATTCTACGCGATCAATATGAGTGCCGTGTGAGGCACTCATAAGGAACGCAATCTTTACGAGTCGCAACTGATGAAGTTGCTGCCAGATTTACGCACACCTGTCTATCTGGATCACGTCAAATATTACTCGGGCCACGATAATAACGATAAGCGATCAAACGGCAGAATAAGTATCACTAAATCCTCCCGCGGGATCTCGCAATCGTCGCTAACGATCTCACGTCCGTTGGAACGCGAAAGGACGAGAACCGCCGCCGTTCGACTCCGAGTGTTGATTCCTTTTTCTGATAGGCGCCTCTTTCGGCTTCTTACGCGCGACTCGGCGCATTTTCATCCGACGTCGAACGCCCGCGAGATCGCAGGGAGCAAAAAAGAAGCGGCGGCTCTTGCTCTCTCTCCCTTTCTCTCGCCGGTCGTCCCGTGGTGAATCAAGTTGTGTGTGTCGGTCGTGCGGCGGGGGGTCGGTCGGTGCCCGACAGTATCGCTCCTGAAGCATCGCTTCCATAACGCCGGCACGCCACGGCCCACGGTATCTTAAAGAAAGGCCCGGTCCGTAGAAAAGGAGGAGCGAGCTACGGGTCGGGCAGGTGCGACGGGGAGAAATCCAGGCGAGATGCGCGGCGAGACGAGGCCAGGCAAGACGAAGTGAGACAGGGCGAGAGAGAACGCCAAGGAGCCATCAATAACCATTAGGTTCGCGCGCAATTATATCCACATTTATTAGGCGAACCGGCAAAAATGCTCGTTCGTCGTCGTCGGCCAAGTCTCGCCGCGCGACGAATCGCCCGTTCAAAAGAGAGCGCGCTCGGTCCTCAGAAATTATTGCTCCGCGACAACGTATCAATACAAATCGGACGACAACACTATATGCCGCGCGTTGCTGTTAATGGTGTCAGTATACAACTTCGCGTATTTCCCACACCCAGGTAATCAAACTCGCCGATATTATCGGGATGCAGTTTGCAATGCATTATAGTTTGTTACTTTTAGAAATCATTAAATTATTCATTGTTAAGTTATCATGAGAAAAATCAGGCAACGCCGCATATCCAGATGTTTCCATCCACGTAAATCCCTACTCGAAATCGAAATCGCTAGTCGTAGCATTTAGCCGTGCATCAGTCGCATCGACCGCGCCGCGAGAACGCGTCTTGTCGCATCGGGATGAAAATTGATGGAATTCGAGTAATCGCGAGCGGAAGTGAAGTCGAGAGTTGCGGCTGTCATCCGTGACAACTGGGACAGTTGCGACGCGACGGAGGGACGCTTCCTTAGAAACGGGATGCACTTCGCGACGTCGTCCTCTCCGCGCGAAATTACCGCCACATTCCGCTACATCGATTTCTCACGCGTCGAATTTCGCGACGCTCGCACAGCGAAGCAGCACCAGCCGAGGACGCCGCGAACGAGTATCTCGACCGTGCTCGTCGTCGGTTTTACCGTCTTTTCTCTACCTAACGAGCGATAAACACTCGCCGCGTCATTCCCTCTCTTCTCCCCTCTTCTCTTCCCAGACCGTCTTTCGCGGCGCTGTTCGCCGAGTTATGCGCCGTCCGATAACGAACGTTCGTCCCACGAATATCAAAGATCTTCTTCTGACTCTGTGTCTCTCTCTCTCGCTCTATCTCTCTCCCGGTCTCTCTACCTTGCCTCTCGCGTTCGATCTCGAATCTACCTGCTTGCGCGCGGTCCTCGCCGGCTCCGTCGTCGTCCGGCAGCCACTCGGACTCCTCTCCGTCTCGGCATCGAGTGGATTTTTTGGTACGCGGACGCGATCCTGGGAATGGTGGTGCATCGTTAATAAAGAATACGCCGTGGGCACGCATGCCATTGGTGGCTCTCTCGCGAGCCACGACGGCGAGCGCGGCATCTCGTTATTCGATATTAATAACGAGCGGGGCGCTCAGCGGAGCGAAGAAGCGCTCTTTCTCTCTGTCTCTCCTTCTCCCTCAGTCGTTCTTCGCTCGGTAGATTCGAATCGTTATAATGATCCCGGTCGCTACCGGTTAAAACATTCCTCGTCCTTGGTGCGCGAGGGATGCGAGAGGAGGGAACGAGAACGCCGGTCTCGGAGCGCACCTCGTCGCTGACGCTGCTGATGCTGATGCTGCTGCTGCTGTGGCTGCTGTTGCTGCTGCTGCTGCTGTTGTTGGCGCGGTCATTTGGTACTTCTAATCACGTGCCACTCCACCCGAGTTATAAATGACTTCGCGCTTTCATCTCGTGCTCCGTCTTGCCTCGTCTTACCCCGCGCCTTACTTTTGCTCCAGCCTTTTTTTGCCATTGTTATTATTTCGCGCGGCCGATCCCTCTCCCGCTTGTAAAATCGTACAGCCGACGACAAGGAAGATGGATATCCGGCTCCGCGTAGAGATGAGAACAAAATTCGCCCTTTCTCGTCGCGCGCACGCTTCGGCCCGCCGGAGAAATGACGCTCCGGATTCCGTATCGCGCGCTCGCGAACTCATTCTGATTAACGTCCGCGTGCAACGTTAAGTCTGTCGAGCTCGAATAAATATTTGATCGCTCATTTACTTTGCCAAAGGGTTCAGAGAGAGACATTTGAAAATAGTGCAAATCTTTTTCTAGATTTTCATTTTACTGCTGAACCGCAGAGCATTATTGCGCGCAACATTGCCTTACTGTCTATCCTAGCGGAGACTACTACATTTCGAAGAGGCAGCAATGCTGCCGAACGAAATAAGGGGTACGCATCTCAGAGAGTTATTTTAAAATTTAACAATAGTTTAAATATGTACTTTGAAAATAAGGGAAAGGGAATTGTTACATAAGATCCTATTAGATGGACTAATTAGGCTGACTATTAGGGAGTTGCACACCCTAATAGTCTTATAATTGAGGCTGTATCTTTGCGAAGAATGTGATCAAATATAATTTTAAATAAAGTTATGAGGGTTTAAAGTCGCCCGACAGACCCAGACTTTATACCGCATGTCTAAAAAAATCTGGTTGCACGCATCGGAGGATTAACGACAATTGCCGCGTCGATGGATTCAGCACTACGTCGTAGAATTCATCGGGGGGAGAGACAGTCAACGTGTGACGGGAAAAGTGCGGAATGTGCGTAAAGCACGTCCGATTTTACACAAAAAGTCAGCTGTCTCGCGTCGCATACACGTCGTGGCGATCTTATCGGTCTTTATCATGTCGGTCGTCTAATTATCGGAGCTGTTCTTAATACGCGGGATAACGACGGGGTACCGACGTGACGCCTAATTATCTCGCTGACGTGCGGCTCGATACACCGGGTGTCCGGGGCGCGTTTTGCATATGCACGTGAAATATTACCGGCGAGATGGCGGCAGGGGGGCAAGGCGAGGGGCAAGAGGGAACGCGTTCATAAAGTGGTGCGCGCGCGCGATCGCGGTCACGGTTCACATTGATTGTCGAGCGAACTGCGCCTACGACGACGACGTCCTGCTTGTAGGAGTCGTGCATCAGGATCGAGCGAGTGTTGATCCACACACGCGTAGATCCTGGTACGCGCGAGAGAGGTGCACGGGTCACATTCCACCGGGCATTATTTCCTCGCTCACATCGAAGCGACCAACAAAAGGCAGCTCCTCTCAAAAGGTACCCTCGTCCCCTCGTCTCCCTCTCTATCTCTCTCTCTCGCGCGCGTTCTTTCGCTCTTTCTCTCTTTCCGTCGTCTTCCGCCGTCTTTTCTCTGCCTTCTCCACGCTTCTTCTGCTCCTCGCGTTCCCGGACGGCCCTCATTAATAGTATTCACCGAAGAAGAAGATTCTCGCTCGATCGCGCCGGAGCGCGCGTTATGCTCGCTTCTCGGATATGAGACGATCTCCAGCCTACCTATCTGCCTACCTACCCCCTTTTCTCCCTCTCGTCCCGCTCTATCCGTCGTACCTTCACCGTGGTCGGATCTTCCAGGTAGCGCATTTAAAGTTTCTAACGAACTTGGGGTGATGCATGGGCTCGCGCGATTAGATTCCCGGCGATGTTGGCGACGCGATCTTCGGAATCTCTCCTAGCGGATTCGATCTCCCGTTTTCAGTCTGGGTCCCCCCGGGAGGTCTTTTCGCAGACGAAACATCGTATTCTTGCTCTCCGCAATCGGACAGCAGAGTGCTCGATATTCTCACGCGATTACGTCGTTGACTGCACGCGAGTAATGATCGAGATGATTTACTTGTCGCGGTATAGGTCGCGCGTTCAGCTACAGCATGGCACAACCGCAATATCGAGCGCTACAACTACCCGCCTACAATTGATTTGCATTAGAAGAGTACCGAAGGTGGAGCAGAACTCGTTCGCCGGCGGCCGTCCACCGACGCGACGGCGGCGTTCGGGCTTCCCGCGCGATCGGCTCACCACTTCGCTCGTTTCGCGCGGATGCTCTCAGGAAGAAGGTGCACAACATCGACGTCACCGTGTGCAGAGCGGACGTAAGGGCATACACCCACCCACACCGCGTGGCGGGTAGCAGCAGCGGGGGGTCGCGTGATTTGTGGCCGCACCGCGAAGTCGCACGGCGGCTGATATATTTTACGGTCGGCGGCCGCGCGTCCCTGCGCGATTCCCCACCTTCCCCATCTCGTACCACCGTGCGCGACTCGCTCCTGCTCTCTCTCCCTCTTGGCCGCGTCGCTTTGACCCGCGACGGGCCCCAGCAGCCGACATTGTAGCGCGTACACGAGCGCGGTCAGCCGTCTTTACACGCGGCTACATCGTATTTACATGAAAAAGGAGTCGCCTCCTTTCCGCTCCGCCACGCCATGCAGCCTCTTCCACCACCTCCGGAGAACTCTCTCTCGCACTGCCGCCCCCGCGTGAAGCTTGACGAGGCGCGTTTCGCTCGCCCCTCCCCCCTCCCCCCCTGCTTGCTCCTCTCTTTCTCTTCTCTCTTCTCGCCGAGGATGCCTTCAATGTAAACACGGTTCATCATTATCGCCGGGGAAGCCTATATTTCAAAAACTACAGCACGCTGAGCTCTCTTTATGCCCGGTACCGGGTCCCGCTTTGCCGGGGAGAACACTTCCTCCATTACCGCTTTACAAGCGCTACATTGAAAGAGGCGATACCAATCTCGCGTCCGTCAATGTAGCACGAATAATAGTAGCGGTAAGCCGAGATACGATCACGCGATCGTCCTCCGTGTAACGAGCGCAGCGCGCTCGAAAATTTCGGCGGCCAATTAATTGGACTTTCGTGGAAGGGCTCTCGAGACGCAATTAGAGAAAGAGAGAAAGAGAGAGAGAGAGAGAGAAAGAGAGCGCGTTTGCACGCCACATGAGTGAACGATACGGTACCGAACAGTCGCGTTTCTCCGGGTATCACGCTCGTCGATTATCGTTATCGCACGCCGCTCGGACCTGCTGCCCTCCTACTCTCCGTTTCTCGCTGGAGAACGCGTATGAAAGAATTTAGACGCGCCCCGAGTATTATCGGGATATCCACTGCGAGATAGCCGGGGGAACGGTGTTGGAAAGACAGGTTGGTCGCCGCGGGGGTCTACTGCGAAGAACGTATGTAAGCGAGGAAGGTGGAAAGAGAGGTGGGTAAGGGGGACGTAAAAGAAGAGGAATAAGACGACCCCGCGAGCGAACGCGCGGCGTAGAACGTAGCTGTATAGCCGCCACTAATACATGCACCAACAGACACGCACTCACACACCAAGTCGAGCAGGCACACGCGTGCGTGTGCGCGCGAGTATGTATGCACTTGCGTTTTTGCCTCGGCGCTTTTTAATGCTTTTATGCCCACCGCGGAGGAGCTATCGGGGATCTCGCGTCGTAAGTCTGGAACTTTATGTTTGCGCCGGCTAACCTTCCCCTCTCTTTCTCCCTTTCTTTCTCTCTCTCTTTCCCTCTTCTTTCCTTTACCACCCCGCCTTAACTTACGATTCCCTGGCATGCCCGTAGCTGCTCTCTCGCCTGGTCGCCTTGCTTGAGACGTCTTACGTCGTCGTTCTCGTTGTCCTCCTCTTTCTCTTCGTCGTCGTCGTCGTCGTCGTCTTTGCCATCTTCGTCGTTCTTGTTGTTGTTTTCGTCGTCGTCGTCGTCGTCGTTGTCGTCGGTGGCGGCTTCGGCGACGCTCACGGTGTACCTACACGTACCTACATACGCGTACCTTACCCGCCACTTCTCAACGGCGAAATTTCCTTCGGTGCATAAATTGTTCGCTCTCTCTCTTTCTTTCTCTCTTTCTCTCTTTTTCTTTTCCTCGCAGTCTCGGCCGCCGTAAGAGCATTTTTACCTCTCCCGCCGCGAAGATGCGTCTTAAAACCTCTACGATTGACGAGCATCTGCCGAGTTAGTCTCGAAGTGCACTTCGAATGACAAAATTATCTTGGGGTTTACATCAGAGATCAGTTAAGCGCGTTAAGTGCCTCTGTACGTTTAAATTGCAATGTGCTGTCTCTCGCTAATTTCCTGATAGCACAACGGTTGATTTCATACGTGCGTGTGTGCTCGTGTCGAGGGAGTTTATTAATAACAAGCAAGAATTCATAATCGCGGTTAGCTTTCAGCAACGGAGTTTGTAAACGTAGCGCGGGAGGATGAGCAATTAAAATCCAGTTTGTATTCGCGCTTCGCTGGCGATGTTAGCTAGCTAGCTAGTCGTAGATATCGATATCTCGCGTCGAGAGGAGCGGGGTGAGGTAGATATGCGCGGGGAAACGCGAGCGGGAGAGGAAGAGGGAGGCAGGCTTACAGAACACCCTCAGCCATCCTCGAAGCCACTAATGTATGTAATTGATCTATTGTGCGATGCATTAGCCCTACGGGCACCAGATAGGTTATAGCAGGGTCGGAGGTGGAGATGCGCGGAAGACGAAGGACGCGGAGGGTGGAAGGAACTTGATGGAAAAGGGAGGAGGGAGAGAGTAGAGAGAGAGAGAGAGAGAGAGAGAGAGCGAGAGGGAGGAATCCGTGAATGGGAAACGGATTTCAGCAGCTTCTCTTATTAGTTCTTTGCGTCATTAGATTAGGCTAATGCACTCTAGTCTCTCCATCACCTCCGTCTACTCCTACCACGGGTCGCCTCTACACCTATCGGATTCTCTTCCCTTCCCGCCGAGTGCGTGCCGCTGAATGGTATTGTCAACGGCTCTCCTACGGTCTAATTTCGTAGAGCGGCATTCTCGCGACGACACGCTATACCGTGCGAGTGGATTTGCTCGCGTCGCTTCCAATTTAAATAAGAGCCCCGTCCACCGGCGCGATCTCTGCTGAGGGAAAAAAGAAACGAGGTTGAGACAGGGCGCGAGCTGTTCCGTCGAGTCGCGATGGTCTCAGTAGAAGCGCGTGTACGCCGTTACCGAGTCGCTGTGTTTGTCTCAGCTTTACGCTTCGTCGTCGCCTTTAATTCGCAGGCATCGGAGCGTCGCGCGATTTGAGGTTTCGCGACTCTCACCCTGTCGACGAGCGCGGTATCCCGCGCGTATGCACCTCTTCGTGCGAGCAACGTATCGGCTGCGCGGGAGTATCTCTCTCTGTGAAGGAAAGAAAAGAAGAAGGAAGACCATCCCCCTCATTAATAGCGTGCGAACGATGCGGTCAACGACAGGATACCGAGCCGGCTTCGAGAGGTGCGCGCGCGTGCAGTTAAGCTTGTCGACACGTCATCTCGCATGACTCAAAGCAACCCTCGACTCTCGTTCGCTCTCCGCTGTCTCTTGGCGGCTCTTACGAGCCGACGTAACAGTTTATGCGGTCTACCGCAGCCAGGCTATTGACATATTTTGACTTTGTCGCTCTTCCTCCAGATACCGCATTGGTACCGCCGCACGCACGCTCGCACGCACGCCTTTCTCCCCTCGCTCTCTTTTCTCCCCATCGTGTCACCGGCGACATTCGTTCGTTACCTTGCGGTTACGTTGCCGCGAAGGCGCCCTCGCAATTATCCAAGCAGATTTCGTGCGCGTGGGGTCCTCGGGGCGACTCTGGACGAACGGAGAGCGCGGCGGAGGAAGCAGCGCCGAAGGAGTTGGCCAGCAAACGAATAAAAGAACGCTCGGGTGAGGGTAACAGATGGGCGTAATTGGAGAAGGATGCCGGGAATTACGCGATCGCCGCAAGACGGACGAACGGTCTCGAGATATCGCGACGACTCCATGGCCGATCTTTCCTTCGCACAGTACGCTGAAGTCCTTCCCTCGTCTCTCCTCTCCCTTCCATCCATCCGCAGGTCCTTTCCCTCCGTGTATCCTCCTCCCTTCGATGTATACTTGTCGTTAACGGAAGGATCCCGACCGCACGAGCACACTGCGCATCACCCGTCGTGTGACTAATCGTCCCCGCGCAACCAACCGGATTGTCTAATTATCCAGTCGAGACGCGATCTCGATCTCGATTCTCCCCCGAGGATCGACCCTTGCGCGAGCGCGCCGAGCTCGTATTATGAAACGTAAATTACGTATCGTTTCGTATTTAGCGTGGGGAGACATCGTTGTCGTCCGGATTTTAATTTCTCTCCGAGCTGCGTCGCGAAGCTTCCTGAAAAAGTGTCCCGCCTGATTCTCTGACTGGACGGTTTTTCGTGATCACCACATGACTTGTACAGCGGAAAGCTCGAAATCAGGTGAAAAATGGCGTCCCGGGAGCGCGAAACGCGCCGCTTGCGCGGAAGTCGATACATGGCCGAGAAAACTATTATCTCGACTTGATTATGATTGCATGACTATGGAATTGCTTGCTACGAGCGAGACGGAGGCGCAGGAGAGAGCGGGCGGGCGGGCGGCGGCGGCGGCGGGTGTAACGATGCGAGGAGGGTGGAGGCGGATGGCGGCGGGCTTGCATGACTCCGACTTTCTCAACAACAGTCGTAACTAGCTTTCGGTAGTGGCGGAGCTTCTGGGGTGGAACCAGGCGGCGTCTTCCCACGTCAGCGTGACGGACAGACAGCCCCGGGCGGACTGACAGACAGCGCGACCGGTAGCTCGTATTTTATTCAGTGGCCCTGGCGACCGAACAATTACGAGCGTTCCGCGGACTCGTACCGAGCTATGCACGCACCGACGATACCGACGACGGCGGTGGTGGTGGCGGCGGCGGCGGCGGCGGCGGCGGCGGCGGCGGCGGCGGCGGCGACGGCGGCGGCGAACAGGATGCGAACCGACCGCGCTGGGCTACAGGATACTTCGATTGTGTGCGACGGATAATTATCGTCGAACGATTTGTCGGTCTCCTCACGAGAGCGAGAGAGGCACGAATCCACCGGTGCGCGTCCGCCGGCAATTCGTTTCCGCGATCTTATTGGGCGGTTATACACGTAAGCGTGTCTAATTTGATAGATAATCTTCTGGGCTCCCATACCGAAACTCCCGCGGCGGGCAAACGGACGGACGGACGGACGGACGGACGGACGGACGGACGGACGAACGGACGGATGGATGAACAGACGGACGGACGAACGTCGCTTCCGTGCTTCTCGCGTTCGGCACGACAGGTCCTCTGTGCGACGCTAGAGTCTCTATTATACTAGTACTGCCAATGTAACTACCCATGCCCGCAAACACTCCGAAAGTCGAAATTTCTATCCTACTTTCGACCTCAATTAACTTCATTTAACTCCTACCTTAATATTCTGACTGAATATCAACTTTTTCTGATTTTATATATTTAATCTGCTAACTTTACCGGAAGGTTCTCTTTAGAACTTATAAGTAGCGTTTCGTGCGTTTCTGCTACTTAGGGGTGCTAAGTAGGGCTTCAGTTTCCACGTATATTAGGGTCAGATCGGCACAAGAGTCATGTTGGCTATGCATTTTGTTTATTTATTGTGGGAGTAGCAATGGCAAAGAGATCGTAATTGATTCTTTAAAATGCATACAGAAAGTTCAAGTTGCGAGTGTAAGGCTAAGAATTCTACTCGGACTACCTGGGTAATGAGTAGTTACGAGTCTGCACAATGCATTCGTTCGTTATTTGTTATCGTTGGAATAATCAATAATTAAACTTAAAATCAACCACACATAATTGAATACCATGTAATGCCGGAAAAATGCGGGTATGCTTGGTCGCAAAACAACATCCTCGATTTACTCAATGATATAAAAGTTCTATAGGACTTTTCTCGCCGCGGAATGCGCGATGTAGGGTGGCAGGTAAAAAAAAATACGTTCTTTCAATCGGCGCGAAAGATTAGTGTATAACGAAAATGCGGAATCTCTACCGCGGTATACCACCTTCTCTCATCTGTCCTCAGTTTCGGGTACGACAAAAATGTCATTTCTCGCGCGTGTCGCGGACTGCTCTTTTGTTCTCCAAATTAGGATACAGAAGTGGATTCAGCCCGGCCGCGTTCTTTCCGGCCACCGCGCGCGCGGATCCGCGCGGTCCCCGCGTCAGCCGGCTCTGTCTTTTTCCGCGAGACACGTCACGGCGGGACAATGGAACCTTTCCGTTCCTCGCCGGCGACTGCGAAACCGCCATGAATGGAAATCCGTTCGGCGACGTTAACGCGAAATTCTCCATTCAGCCGCGGCCCCATGCCTTAATAATAAAGAGCCGAGTGCAGCTACTGCAATTACTGCAACTGCCGCGACGAGTAAGTGCGCGAACGGACGGTGAGTCAAGCCGTGTGTTCGTTCGCGCGAAGGTGCGTCTCTCTCTCTCTCTCTCTCTCTCTCTTTCTTTCACTCACCCTCTCTTCTTCTTCCTCTCTCTCTCTCTCTCTCTCTCTTTCTCTTTTTTTCAAGCCTCTTCAGGGCTTTGTCGCATCGCATTCTTCTATTTCATTGTCGAGAAAACCAATTTCCTGGTACCTAAATTACGCGCGCTTCCGCGCTCGGGACCAGCACGGCGAGAGAAAGAGAGGGAAAGAGAGAACGATGAGTAGCGTAGGAACGAGGAAGATAGGGAGGCAAAGTGGAGGGAAGGTGGGGCCGTGAGAAGGGCGGAAAAACCCTCCTGTAATATCACAAGTTTCTACCTTGGGTCTAGCGCAAGCCTCAAGCTGGAACACCGGAGGCAGAGTGAGAAAGAAAGAATAAGAGAGAGAGAAAGAAGAAGGATAGAGCGAGAGAAGAGAAAGAGAGCGGGCGGGCAAAAACGTTAATTTGAAAACGTCACAGTTTAATTTAAAATTACGTAAGTAGGGGGCTGTTCTCCCTCTCGTCTCCCCTCGACCGTCCCGCTCGTTTCCTACGTTCTCTCCCGACCCTCCCTCTTCTTTCCTCGTCTCCGGGCTAGCTCATGGCGGACTCGTCTCGTTCCTCCACCATTCTCTGTACTACGGCGGCTACAGCATTCTTGCGATCGTGGTAATAATAGACGCGAAGTTTCGCCCGCGATTTCACCTTCTCTCGTACCTTCCATCCACCACCGCCTGCAATTATTCAGAGAACGAGCGGAATTCCCTTTCTCGCGGGCGCGCGCGATCAGCGAAAAGCCGAAGGGTGAGAGAAAATCTTGCTGAATTCGAACTTTGCGTTCGTGCTCTCGCCAGCGGGAGATTATGGAAAATTCCTCTCTTCGGTTCCGCCTCGCGACCGAAGAATGATACTCCCCGTTTAATCGCCGGATGACTGATCGGAAAGTTGACGCCAGACGTCTTAATATGTGTCACACACGCGGCAATAAAATAAAAATACAACTCGTCTCTCTCACGTCTGTAATTTTCAGTTTGATCTATTAAATTTTAAAAATTGTACAATATTGATGAGAGATAGCCAGTCGCGTTTAAATTAATAATTGAAAAATTTGTTTCATATTCTATTTACACAAATGCCGAGAGACTGATATAACGACATAACGAATCCTATTAAAATTAAAAGTTTGACGAAGATATTGATATTTTTAGTGTTACGACACGATCGTAAATTTCAAAAATCGTAAAAGTGAAATACTAATCGTCAGTAGGAAATTTCTTTACATATTTTCCGTCGTCAGAAAATTCCTTGCGATTCTCTCTTTCTTTTTTTCGGAAATTGAAGCGGGTCGAATCGAATTTGCTTTGCGTTGTGTTCGACGATCGAGACGAGTTTTGAAGCGTTGCTCGCCGTGTACCGGCAACTCGAGCGAGATATCTACGAATGAACACGTATGCATAATATAGAAGAGCAGGTGAGGACCGCTGCCACTTTTGTGTCTCCACTATGATTTAATCGACCAAGTCGAACATGACGGAGAGACGCGTGTGGAATCGCGACGCATCGTGCAGCTGTCTATTCTTAAACGTCAATTCGGGAGTCGCGACATCTTAGACGAGACGGAAGTTCTCGCCGAACGAGTGCTCGGAATTACGTAGTTAGAAAGATTAAAATTTAATTAGAGAATTCAAATAGAACAATTTCATTTCATTCGACTCAAGTTTCGACGTATTACGTTAAGAACCTCGCAATATCCGCGGATTTTCATCCCCGACTGCTCCTCGGGGAACAAAACTCACGAACGATCCTCGGCGATGAGAGCGGCTGCGCTTGCCATACTCTCCGCGACGTCTTCGGATGTACTTCGTGGAAGATGGACACTTTGACTGCGCGGATGGAATGTCGAAGATCGCGATAGAGCAGTGCCCACCGCGCCGTGGAACCTGATACGACGGTCCGAACGATCCGGTCCGCCTGGCATCTCGCGAATTTTGCTCAAGTACGACTCGAAGGTGTCGTCCTCTCCCCCCTCCCCCTCTGGCTCAGTCCGTCTCCTGCAGCTTCACGCTCGTTTTGGTCGCAACCCGTATCCCGCAGCTTTGCTCAAGGAGGCACTCGTAAAACTTCTCGGGGCTCCGTCAAGAAATCGCGCGTGTGTACTTTCCCCGCGGGATCGAAAGGGAGCGGAGGCGCGACTCGAGAGGTGTATCGGGGTGTCCTTGACCCCCGCACGTTCGTATCGTATTCTAGTCGTGCCAAAAGTGCCATGTATCTCTTTGCCTACTTCACGATCGCAGTTCTCTCTGTACTCGCTCTTTTCCTCTAATAAATCTGTTTACCCACTCTCTAAACTTTCTAGAGTAGCATCTCACTCATACGTGAGAAAAGTGGCAGTATTTTCATTCGAAGCAATAGGGAAAATATTGTCACTCGAAATCGGGGAGGTCGACTTCTTCGTCGTGTCTTCCAAGACAGCGACGACCAAGACTCAAGATCGGTTAATATGAATTCGCAGTGCGCGACTACCAATGAGACATGATCGTTGGTGGAGTCGAAATCTTAGCCCTATTTTCGACTTGAAGTTAACCTAAATGTAATATACATATAAAGTAAAATCCTACTTGACGCCTTAAGCGACAGAAAACGTACAAAACGCCACATGTAAGTTCTAAAAAGGCAAAGCTAGTAAGTTAAATAGAATCAAAAGAGGTTGACATAGGCTTCAGAATGTCAAAATAGGTATTCAATGGAATACCGAGATCGAAAATAGAATCAAAATTTCGACTCGACATCCATGTCCTTGTTTCTTTCATCTTGATATCTCGATACTGATCGCAAACGTTACGTGTCCCCCCTGTTTCATTTGCGCGTATATTTCGCGAGAAGGCAAGAAGGGGGAGCCATCGTGCGAAAGTGATGGGAGTGGTCGCTGGCTGGCTGATGGATGTTGCGTTGATGCGGCATTATCATACCTCGATGTGAGTTATGTTCGCGTCTTATTAAACAGCGGGCAAGATTAATTGGAAATATATTATTTCCCGAGGATAATGATATTTATGTTCGCGCGAGATAAGTATCGCGCGGCCCATGCCACGTATTACCGCGCTGAAACAACGAGCCGGATGTACGCCGATACCGTATCACATTATTCGCGCGTTATTCTCAATTGTTAACTGTTGCGCGCGTGGATATCCATCCGTGTGTACACGCGATGACCATTACCGGGCACGGACGAGCAGAGCGTAAAGTCGAGAACACGACCGCGGAAATGATTTTCAGCTCGCAGTTCCTTACAACGTCCTTCCCGACTCCCGTCCGTAATATCGACCGGCTTGTAACCTTCGATTTTCTTTCTGTTTCAGGTGAGTACACTGACCACACACACTTTCGAGCATAATCTCGTGGAGACTGCCGCACACGTGTGAGTAGGATCTCAGCTTGTCAACTCGCTCATCGATGCGTTCCCGCGCATCGACGTTGCATTCTCCGGGCTTGTCTTCACTCTCGCGCGCTCAGCCGGCGTAAGCCGGTCGGAAGTGAGTTTCTACTTGGCCAGGAATCATTCTCGGCCGTCGAGCGCTTCCTGTCGGCTCGGGGCTCTCGCGGTCGATCACGAGCAAGCTGACCGGAAGCTCATTCGTGGCGCGAGTAACGCGAATCGATCGTCTCGCGCCGTTTTCTTCGCTTCCTCCTCTCGTTTCTCCTGATGGCAGACGCGCGCCGGCGATGTCATGCTTTACTCGTCATTGCTCTAATAGGGCCCGGCTGCAGCAGAGGGAGCTCGTGGGGTTGCACGTACAACACGTCGTTACGCTGTTTCCACGAGGGTGAGAATAAACACACTCGTGCCGAATAATACAAAGGTGGCGCCCACAAACGTGGAGAGACGCGCGGGGTACGCTTTTCCGTCGGAAGTGACGTTCCTCTTTCCTCCTCGTCGTCGTCGTCGTCGTCACGGTGGGGAGACTACGACCGATTATGCCTTGTTCTTTCTTCACGGTGCGCATGTAACAACACGATTCGCAAACCGAGCCTGCCACCCTCCGCGATCGTCATCCCTTCCGCTCTAGGGGCGCGCGCCGCTCGTTTTCCAGAATTCATCGTCGCGACGCGAAAGCTACAATTTGCCCCGATGGAAGCCGGATTTTGGCCCGGATTCTTCGCGCGCGCGTGTGGAAGACTCTCTCTGATGCAACGCCCCCGGCTTCATCGCGAAAATATCATCAGACATCTCGTTCCGATCCTCTATGCGTGTCTCGGCAACGAATGCCCGACCGGTTTCTCTCCTTGATTTCCGACGCGAAATTCCGGCGTGAATACACGACGCGCCGGTTTGTCGACGGACACGCGGCTGATGTTTAAACGTCAACCGCACACGAAGCGCCATGCGAGATATATCCGTCTTGGGCGCGCGCGCCCGCGCGCGGAACGGCAGTTATTCAGACTGGCTGGTCGAAAATCACGAATTTCGCCGGCATGCACCGGAAAACGCGATCGGCGCAGATAGCATCGGCCGGCCGCAGTGAACCGCCGCGATTCTCGCGCGTGGAAACACGCAATATTCCGCGTTGGTTGCCGTCGCTCGCCGACGCGATGCAACGCATCGCGACGCGGCGCGGCGCGACGCTCGCATCGCGAAATCGTACAATGATCGTTTAATCGGGCGTGCGTCAAACAATTGGTGCGTCGCTCGAGCCGGATCCCCCGGCCAACAAACTCCGCATCGCTTCGCGCCGCTTCGGCGTCCGCTCGTCTTCCGCAGAGACAAATAGCGCGAAACGGTCCGGCGAGCATTTGATTGCCCGTGCTGTTGCGTGCGTGCACATGATGCGTATCCGCAATACGCGCTCCGCTCGCGCGCGTATCGTCAGGAAATGCGAGATCGGGAAATCGCGCGTCGTATGCGCCGTTACGCCCGCCGATCGCTCTCTGTGCGTTAGAACTTACGGCAGACGGGGCGGGGGTGGG
>NW_022639493.1:385977-393477 GCF_010583005.1 Odontomachus brunneus | reverse complement strand
GAATTGATTGCGACCGACCAAACACCCGGTGACTCCCCGAATTGAACTTTTCATCCTACTTTCGGCCTCGATATTCCATTTAATGCCTACTTTGATATTCCGAAGCCTGCATGAATCTCTTTTGATTCTATTTAATCTACTAACTTTGCCGCCGAGAGATTCTTTTTAGGACCTACAGGTGGTGTTTTGTGCATTTTCTGCCATTTAGAAGCGTCAAGTAGTATCTCAGTTTTCATGTGTATTAAATATATATTAGTCTCCTTTAGAATATATGAATGTTAGAAAATTCAAGTTTCGGAAGTAGAGCTGAAACTTTCGACTCCACCAACGATCGTGTCTCATTGTTGGTCGCGCACCGCGGATTCGCGTTAGCTGGTCTCCAATCTGATGTCTTGGACAATATGACGATATCGACCTCGCGGGCGAAAATATTGACGAGACCGAGCGACTCCGTAATTTCTAAGGGAAGGAACTGAAAGTTCAGCGCGGAAAACAGACGCCGTCCTGGCTTGACTCAGACGTTGTCGGTGAAGAAACGCGTGAGATCTCGCGCGAGGGCGATTTTACATTTAGCGCGGAAGAGATAACGGCCGCCTGATATCTGTTTAATTATCTAAATTGTATTGCCTCTTATCCGCGGTGCGATAACTCGCCGCTGCTGCTGCGCGGGTCTGTTGTTTCCAAAGGCACGGAGCGTGTTCTTCCCACACATCTTCGCGTAAAAAGGGACGAGGCCGGGGGAAGGGAGATGGTTTCCTCACGAGGCGGAGAGTAACCAGACGGCCGTTTCGTTGCGTCTCTTCTTGCGAATCCCTTCGGTGCCCTTTCCCTCCGTTTTTCCGATTTTTCTTCGGTCCTTTTTTTCGCTCGTGGTTTATCTCTCCATTATTTCCCGCCGTATCCGCCATTTACGCGCGCGCAGCCTCGTCATTTGTTTGATTACGAAGATTACTTCCCGCTACTTAATTTTCTCCTAACCCCGCGTCTAATTCGATTTTCTCGTTCTCCGCGCTCGCGCCGTCTTGATCGCGAGCGTTCTCTGGAGAAAGATATTCACCCGCGGCGCGTTATGTTTTATCTCGAGCAACGAATTTTTTCATTACGCTGTATTATCACGTAGTCATCTGTGGTGTTTCGCGCTAACGAGTTTCGTCCGCGAATAAGTTGGTATCTTGGTACCAACTCATCTGACTGTATTGCGCGATAGGTATTAGCGCATCTTTCTTACCAAGTTATTTTCTTAAGAGATTGCTCAATTTTGCCGGTGAAATCTATTTCGAAGATAGAAATACCGAATTTCCGTGTTCCTTGGGACTCCCACATATAGCGCCGATAAAAGATTTTCCTCTGCCAGTCTGCCGCGCTGCTGCTAACCCGCAGTGTGGAATGAGCGGATTTGCAATAAGAATGTCGGCGTATAAAACTGTCAATAAGCGCGCTGACCCCAAACGTAATTTCGCAGCGTCTCTCGCTCGCAGCGGTTACACGGCGGAATCGAAAGAGCGCAAAGGGAGAAGAGCGAGGAAAGGGAAGTAGAAGCATGGCTTTCGGAGAAGAGCGGGTGAAACGGACTAGTCGTGCGCGAGAAGGAGGAGCAGGCGGAGGAGGAGGAGGAGGAGGAGGAAGAGGAGAAGTGTACGGAACGAATCGGGAAACAGAGGAATCGATGGGAGAAAATAAGAGCACGAGCTGGTCGCCGCGGGCTGAGGGGAGAAAGAACGGCGGAGGGAAAGGGAGGAAATAGACGACGAGAGGAAAAAGAGAGAAAGAGAGAACAGGACGGATGAAAGAGAGAAGAGCAGAAGAATACGAGAGTAAGAGAGCGGCGTGATACGCGAGAGCGCCTCTGCCGGGGTTATATGGAAATGTTGGTCAAATATATCATTCCGGCTTGACAGTGCAATTCTCTTATCTGCCTCGCGCCGCCTGCCGCTCTACCCCAAACCATCCGCGCGCGCTCCAGGGGCGGACGGAAGCGGAGGCGGCGGTGAGAGCGCGGGGGTTGGAGAACGGGGGAGAGAAACGTTGGATCGGGGGCTGAAGCGCCCGATAGAGGATCTGCAAACACGCTTCCATCCCCTTTCTCCTATCCCACCGCCCCTCAACCTGCCTCTCTGCTCTTCTCACTCTCTCTCTTTCTCTCTTCCCATCGAACCTTCCCCAACCCCCCGAACGCCGTTCTCCGCGTCCTGCTCGTCTTTCTCCTTCCTCGACCTCCGCCAACGCGTTCGGACCGGTCCTCCACGCCCGACTGCGCGGATCCGAGCGAGATGACGGACTGCCCGGCAAAACAGAGCGGAATGCGGAACTCCGAAAATACGCGGATTAAAGTGTCGGTTCGCCGAACGACGACGGCGAAGACGAGTCCGCGAAGTCGCACCCGCGCTTTGTTCCAGGAATCGTCTTCGTTGCCGAATTTGCCGTTCGCGAAAAAAAATTCAATTTACCGACGTGTTCATTCCGGCTGTGGGGGTTGTTTGGGGGGCGGGAGACGTGACATTCGTTCTTCGACATGTACATGCGAGTTAGAAGTTAGTCCGACGACTTTTTCTATCGTGCGCCTTTTCAGTCCTTCGCTTGTCAGGATTCGACGGTATTTCGCAGATGTATGATGTTCAAGTCGAGTGATTCAACATGCAACTGGGCAGTGTTGCTGTCATTAAAAGTCCACGATTTGATGAAAAATTAACAAACAGACATACAGGATATCCGTTCGATTCGATTGGAAACTCGATCGGGTTTCCCCGATCGGATATATTGCTTCAACAGGATATCCGTTTGTTAATTTTTTATTGGATCGTGAATTTTTCCTCAGTGTATAATCCGGGTCCCTTAAGAGTGGTTAATTCTAGATTATTATTAGATTATTAATTTTATCAAAGATAATATACATATATATATATATACTATTAGTGGGACGATGTGATCTGTTCCTATTCGACCTGGGTAGTACCTGAGTATTTCGAATCGACATTAGTACTGGACAGAACCAGGAAGAACAGAGCCGCCACCGACGGCATTATTAGTCATCCCCCGCGGATCAACGTCATTACTCCCGCATTCGTCGCGTGCTGTCGCTACCATGATCGATTCCTTGCGTGCGTGCACGTGATCGCCTCTTTCCCCCGGCAATTCCGCAACGGGACGAGAAGCAACGCGGGAAGCTGCGTGTCGAGTCTGTCCACGCCGAGAGCGAGACCGTAGCCTCTCTCTGCCTACCTACACGCTCGTGCAAGCTCGTGTACAAGCGACTTATGCGCGCGTGCAGCAACGCACGCATATAAGGGTGGCCGCACGCGTCGCGGAGGAGGGACGCGCGGACGTTTCGTTCCTGATGTATCGCCGGCACTTCATCTCCTCTCGCGGGTAAACACGAAAAATCGTCGACTCGGCCAGCGTCGATAAGGCCCCCGGAGCGGAAAGACCGACGGGACGAGGGAGAGCGACGAAGAAGTATTCATCGACGGGGTTGTAAATTTCGGCTCGCTGCCTTTCCGTACTTTTGCAAACCGGCGCAGAGAGCGGGGACGGCCACCCTCGTCTCGTCGATTCCGACTTGAGCTTGCGTTTGCAACGGGAGATATGGAGATCTATGTACGTGCTAACGCGAGGAACTCTCTCTTTCTGGAATAAGCCGACCAGGGGAGGAGGGAGAGGGGAGTCATGATCGATCACCTGCGTGCGAGAATTAGCTCCGAAGTAGCGACGAGTTTGGAGATCTACGTCAGGCGTCTTGTACATCTTCTTTTTCAAAAGGGAGAACAGCTTGTCGATGATTATCGGATAATACGTTCACGCAGAGAGAATACATGTATTATAGTTTTTTGTCGTATAGATTCTTTTCAATTTTGTTATGCTTCTAGTAGAGATAAATCATCAGTAAAGTCCATCCTAAAGAAAATACAGTGAAAGGAGGAACATGGTTGATTTGACTAAAATTATAGAGTTATTTCGGGTCTTAATTATATTTTTTGGCTTTAACACGAAAATGGCAATAGTAACACGCATTTAAAGTTATTATCATTAATATTTAATAAAATAATTATTTTCTCGACTATAATAGTAATTATTTCTTTATGTGATTATAGTTGCAAGTACTAATCATTTTTTTCTCAGTGTATAAAGCTAATTTCTTAAAATAGCACATATAAAGTGAAAAGATAATAAATTATTATGGAAAATGTCGATCTATTCCCTCCTCTCGGTACAAAATTCTATAGTATAATTTTAATATAATTTACTTATATTATATTAAATATAATTATATTAATTATAAATTTATATTAATATGTGAGAATAGTATGCATTTCAAGTAATATTGTATTTCAAATAACACAACCATATTATTTATAACACTAGGCGCTATAGACGCACGCTAATCTCCGCGATGACAGCTGTCGAAATAAGAAGCGTGGATAATTCTTTTCTTTCATAAAATTATTACGAATTATATCTCCCGTATCTTTTGCGACGCGATGAATTTTGCGAGTAACGAACAGCGCGTAGTAGATTAACGCGGCGGACAATTGCGGCGTAGGTAATTTTTCACAAGGCGCGGCGGCCTCGGTAAGTGGCAGAAATTAGCTTTGCGCGCGCGTAAGCGCGCTTCACGAAGACGTCACTTTCGATTTCCTAGGCAATTACCTTCGTGAAATACACTACGACAGTCCTGTTACCTCGGACTTGATAGATAGCGCAAATAAACATCTCACACGGCTAAACCAGAAGCCAACGCGTGTACCTGAGACGGCTAACGGCAGCTTCGGCCAAGAATAGAAGTGCCTGTTATTGCGCGCCCAAGACACAAAGACCGAGAATGAATACGAGATATACCTCTCTCGCCGTCCTTCGTCACTCGCCGTAGTTATGACTCGCGCGGCTCGATAGTTGAGCGACGGTAATTCGAAAACTTTATCCACACGACGTGCGCGATCGCTAGGATTGCGTACTACTGATTGTATTGCGGAATACGAAAAAAAAATTCAATATTCAAACGTAGCCTCCCTCGTAGAGCGCAGGACAATGCAAAGTAAAAATTCCAAGTTGCGCTTTCATTACGGAAATTACCGTCGCTGTGAAATAAAGCGGAGTGAGAAAGGACCGAAAGAACGGGAGGTTTGAGTGGAGCCGTGCGGAGGCTCGGGAGATGTTTTCAGAGTGGAAAAAGAGAGCGATCACTTTTCCTTATCGGCCGTCTCGGATCTCCTTGCTTGTAGTCGGCTCGCTCTATAATTGCTTCTTTTAACTAAGATTCCCGGATTTAACTTCGGACGCTTTTGTCTCTTTTTATACGAACTGGAAATCAGACATAGAGAGAGAGAAAGAGAGCAAGGTAGAGGATCTCCTCAGCCCCTGCGCCGTCACGCGACAGGGTGGAGGCGGCAGCCTGAGGGTGTGTGTGTAGCCGGATTTTTAAATTGGTTCTTATAACTTTAAAATACAACGAACCAGTTGCGCGATTTCCCCGCGCGCGACTTCTGGACGAAATCAAAACCGTTTTAAAAGTTTTTCTTATTCTTTGGCCGTTAGCTTATTCTTTGGCCGGTGTTGTTCTTTTTCTCCTCAATGACGTTCTCGCAATGCCGACGCGGCATCCGCTCTCGCCTCTTTTACTTCTCTTCTCTCGCGGAAGGTCGTCCCCTACGTCGTAATTCGCTTCGGGATATCAGCGCGGTAGGGATTTTCTTTCTCCGCGCTTAATTTCGGTCGACGAATGTGGTCATCTTTCATTCTTATTGTACCCGGCGAATATTTTCTTCGCGATTTCCTGCCAGTCGCAATAAAAGAAAACGGGAAAGAACGCAGGAACGAGATGCAGGGTTTTCGTGTTCTTTCTTGTAATCTTCTTGGAACGCTCCCGCGACTGTATCGGTGAGGCGGCTCCGCAACGACCGCGAGATATCCCGTTTGCAAATCGATTCCTCGAAATAATCTTTCCGCGACGTTCACCAACCTGTTCGATGGAGAATCTCTGGCGCCCTCCTGCACCCTCTGCTGCACGTACGTGCGTTGTCCCGCTATCTTCCAACAGGATGAATTACCTTCCTACCAATTTCCTCCCGCCAGTCGAAGCCGATCAAGGTGGAGATGCAATTAGAGGGATGCACTCTCGGTGCATGGTAATTCGGTTGGAGGAACCGTAAGGCAGACGCGTGAGGAGAACGAGGCGAAGAGAAACCGAGGAGGAAAAGAGAGAGAGAGAGAGAGAGAGAGGGGGGAGAGGAGACGACGGGACGAAAGACGCGAGACGATATAAGGAGGAAAGGGAAGAGAGAGAGGGGAGAATGAAGTGCGAGGGAACGAACGGTGCGCTATCCTGGACCGGAGGAAGGAAGGTATATTCGGGCCATTATTTTCTGCAGTATTTTAACGTAAAATCCTCCGGATTCCTGGAGCCATCGTATCGATTCCTGTAGGAGAAGAAACCGAGCGGTCGCTCCGCTCCGAGGGAGGTAGAGAGGGTGCTTCGTGGGGCAGAGGGAGGCAGAGGACGGCAACGGGCGCTCTGCACGGAGCTTTTCCTGCGATGCAATCTTTGAAAGGAGAGCCGCGTCATTACGCTGTGGCGGTGGTTCACGGACCATTGCCCCACCACCCCTTCGATTTCTCCTTCTTCCCCCGTTGCTTTTCTTTTCTCTCTTCTTCTCTCTCTCTCTCTCTCTCTCTCTCTCTCTCTCGTTCTCTCTTACTTTTGCTCGCTTGCTCGTCCGCCCTCTGCCCTAGCAGCGCGACGCTCTTGCTTTTCTTATTTCATAGGGGAGAAAGCTTCGCCACACCGTATACCTTACCCCAACGGCATACGGCACTCTCTCGATTCGGAGCCGGTCCAATGACACATGACTCAACGTGCGACAACCCCATGCATCACCGGCGCCGCGCTATCGCCCGCTACTCGTTCCCATAACCCCGTCGGTGAACCTAACCTAACCGAGAGTTCCATCTCGCTAGACTTCGCCTCTCTCGCCGGCTGGAAGTGGCTGTAACGACAGTTCGACGAAACCACCATCGTGGGAAGCGCGCGCGTCTTGACTGGAAACTCGATTTCTCGTCGCGGCTCTCGCGAGATAAATGCTTATCGCGCAGGTCGGAGTTCACAAACATATCCAAGAGCGTTTTTGGTTACTCGCTGGTACTGTTACGATAACCCGGACATATCTGTACTACAGATACGGCTTCAGTACCCCAAAGAAGTGAATGCCAAAATCCCATTTGGGTGCTCGAAATTGGCACCACTGATATTCGCGTTCGATAACGTGCAAATCAAAACTAAGATACTTGAGTTCTTTTTCTCTTCGACTTCCACCTCGTTGTTAATCGCCGGTGCGACTAGTGACGGTTCGAAAAAGAGTTTCTCATTTAAGGAAGCCGAGAGCGTGACCGAGCGGGGAGCATTCCCGGCCCAATTCGTTCCACCTAGCCAGTAGAGCGTGGTGCCACCCTTTATTTCGATAATGAAGCCACAAAAGGAGTCTCTATTTATCTCTCCCCCCCCCCCCCCCC
>NW_022639493.1:350816-385909 GCF_010583005.1 Odontomachus brunneus | reverse complement strand
CCCCCGACGCTCGTTCCACGCGCGGTCGCTCGCGCTGCGCTTCTTTTCCTCTCTCTCGTTACTCTCCACGCGTCTGGTACATGCTCCTCCGGTTTCTGGGTGGTGCATCTCGAGGATATCCGCGCTAACAAGGTCCACTTGGGTGGCGCGGCTACGGCTTACCTGGTCGTTTGCTTCAGGTAATATTACCGCGAGACGTTTTGCAAGCCGGCGGAGAAGTTTAGTCGCGGCCCACGGTGGGTGGAACGCACTCGCGCGCACGGCGTTCCTTGTCAACGCACGTTGACCACGTAGGAAGAAGAAGAGAAAAAGAGAGAGGAAAGAAGAAGGGAGAAAGAGGGACGAGGAACGGGGAGAGTCTCTCCACGTTCTTCCCGCACAAAGTTGCACCACGACTTCTCTTAGGCTCGTCTTCGAGAGTCCTTTTCTCCTGCCACGACCTCGGCATACCGCGACAAAGATATTGCCGGTATCAGTAGGTATGCGATGATGGTTCAAGCTCGACGCTCGCGCTATCTCTTCTCCTTCTATCCCCTTTCCCGCTTTCCCTCTCATTCTCTCACACTCTCCCCCCCTCTCTCTCTCTCTCTCTTTCTCTCTCTTTCTTCCACTCCTTCTTTCTGCTCCGCGCGAGATCCGGGCGGCGCGGGCCGAGTAACGAGCGCATGCAAATCGCTGCCATGACCCTATCAGTTATTTTTAATACCGGTTTGATGGCCAGCACCGCGACGGTACGTCGGATTTATCCCTGCGCCACGATCGGCCGGACCTCCTTGGAGCGGCGACGTCGCAAAAATCCGTGAATTATTATTATGGATGTTAGCCCATCGCTGCACCGTCGCGCTCGAGTCATTAGGTATTTATGCAAACGTAATCGTTCTCGCCCCGCCCGTACGGAATCGTGTCGCGATATCGATAAGTTCGTTCTCTCTTTTTCTCTCTCTCTAGCGATCGCGTTGGTGTTTACGACGGCCGAACCCAGCGATCGGCGATAATGTCGCGCATTCAGATATCGCCATGTCGTTTCCTCCTATTTACGATTAGGAAGTCGCCCGAGTCGTTACCCGATAATTGGGGACCGTTCCATTTTTAATTAAGTCCGCAAACACTCCCCTTATTACCGATCTAGCAGAAGATACCGAGTCCCGGGAGCGTCGCGTCGCGCTCTCGCCGCGAACGCTTACTAATTAAAAGAAACTTAACATACCCTCGATGTGTCGTTAAGCGACAAACGCGCCGATTAAGCCCGTTACGCGAGCCGTCGCGTCGCGTCCTTCGAAATGCAATGTTGCAGTCGTAAGGAACGGGCCATCGAATGACGGTGATCGAGCCGTAATGATCATCGCGTATGATTAGGTGCGCGAAACCTTGCCGCGTGCGCGCGCGTGTTCGCGGATTTACGCGCCCTATCGTTTGCTATCGATTCCCCGAAGGAGCGAAGTCGCGACAGCAAGTTTCGCGGTTACCCCAGTGACGTCTACCGGAATCAAGGTCAGAGTCGTAAAAGAGAACGACAGCGAGCGACAAGGGTAAACCGGTGGCCGATCGATGCGACCGTCTGCGAAGACGGCAATCCCGTGGAACTCTCGCAGGCCATAAACGCAGTAGTGGGCCCCGGGTGCAAGCTCCGGGGTTTATTATCGGGCCGGGCTCCCAATTAAGCGGCAGCAGCTGTGAAAATTAATGGAGCACAGCTTTTAAGATGTAATTGGGCACATTCATAACTCAGGATGAAAGGAGAGAGAGAGAGAGAGAGAGAGAGAGAGAGGGGGGGAGGCAGAGAGAGGTCGGCCGAGCCGGCCCCGACGGTCGAAGGGAGAGAGCCGATCTCCTCGCGCTCTCCGGGCATGCCTTTTGTAATTGATACACCTATATACATTCAGAATAAAATCCATAAATAAAATCCAATTGTAAGTGCGAGTGTACTTTGTTAGGTAACGAACGGCGATTAATTCGCCCGGCGTCTTTCGCCGGTCGTGCTTCACGACGACGGAGTCTTCCATAAATAAAAGACGGCAACGCAACGCGCCGCGGGAAGATCGATAATCTCGACGAACGATATTTCGTTATCAACGCGTTATATTCGTTACGATCGGGAGTCTCGGTCGCGGCTCGGAAGAGATTGCGGAAAAATGAAATGCGGTTTCGAGCGATCGTCGCAGAGCGAGAAAGAGGGGGAGATGAAGACAGACGGAGGGAGAGAGAAAAAAGGATGTGTATATATATATATATATATATATATATATATATATATATAGAGAGAGAGAGAGAGAGAGAGAGAGAGAGAGGGAATGAAAGAGAGAGGGGGTGAGAGGGCGAACGAGAGGCGAAGAGTACACAATAAATGAAGAGGTGGAGACCTCGTTGCTTCCGCGAGGTGGTGATAGCGACGATGTAATAATAGCGAATGACGCGGCATTGTGCGCTCTCGAAGGGCAACGCTCGGGGATGGCAGAGGCCGGGGTCGAACGCCCCTTCAGACGGTCGTAAACATTTCGTAAATTTGCTCCACAGGTGTGCCATCGCGGCAACTAAGCCATCCACGACCGGCCGAACTCGCCTATTTACTCGCGCACGATGCAAACTGCATACGCGTAAACTATTCGCAGAATTCGGGGCGAAGCCTCTTCCCGCCGCTAGTTGATACGCGGGGATTCGTGGGAGATTACGAATAATAGTTGACGAAGGTTCCCGCGGTTACCTCCGTGGTAATTGCAGAAGCCTAGCCCGCGTTAATTGGCTCGAGAGTATTGACGTTGCGATCGGAGCCGCGAGTCAGTCAATATTGGTCAGATCAATTGATAAAAAGTTTCTTTCACTAAAATAATCTCGGCTAGTCAATAATCAAAATTAATCGTCATGTATAAAATCACAAATAATTTCGTTAATTGATAAAATTAATTATTAGTTTTATGTGATTGACAATACACTGATTAATTCCATCAACCGACGGGACTATTTGCGATCTTATATGTGACGATTAATTAAATTTTGGTGATTTGCCGATTACTTTAGCCAAGAAAAATTTCAGTCGATTAATGCCCAATACTGTTACGGTTCGCTTTAATTGTTAAGGAGCTTGTTCATTAGATATGTATTTTCAGGGCGTCCAAAAGACGTATTTTTAGTGACACATTAGGGAAGCTACTCATATAAATTCACTGTTTATCGAACAAATTTAAAACTAATTTCATGATACTATCTTGTTACGTTTGACTTGGTACAATGCTACTCCAAGACATAAAATAGCAGTTTTCTGGCCTATTTATAGCCGTAAATTTTTTATTTGAGTGGCATCACTTGTTACATAAAGTTACACTGAAATAGTAGTCATCTACTTCGCTTGTACTGTAAGGTTATATGTGCAACATTGCGATATTAAATTTCTCACGAGCGGTGTAGACAAGTCGCGTGAAACTTTAACTACGAATATGTTTTTTCCTCTTGTTGCGATAGACGTTACGTGAAACATTGTTACAATTTTAAGCATTTTGGTTTAAACTCCTGAGGAACATGCTATTGATTCACGGTCTAGAGGTTGATACATCGTGTAACGAGGACGATCGATTTGGTTTCGTATCTGACGAATGAATCGCTCGGCGGCGTCGTAAATTCAAACGGAGACATCTGTTTCTGTATCTCCAGATTACGTCAAGTGACATCGGTTTATTTTAATTTGTCGGTATCGGTCGCGCGGTTAGAACGATCATTCGTATAATTATGTGCGTTATCGCGAAAATCTCCTCGGGCCTCCCCCATCGATCTTTCCGAGCTTCTGCGGCGGCGGGGTACAAACGTTTTACCTACGTCACCCGCGGCTTTTAACGGTATCTCCCTAAATATGTATCTCTCCTCAGCCCCAATCGCGGACACTCAGATCGCTCAGACTCGCTCGGAGAAATTCGAGTAACGACTTCCCGCTATCTCATCCAGCAGCGTAATTGCCGGGGCAATCATTAACCGGGATTATCTCCCGGCCGTGGAACGTAGAGAGAGAGAAGCCCCTTCTGCCCTCTCCTCCCGCACCCGTTGGACGTGTGTTTCGTGCTCCCGTGGATTCGGTTATAGGCGGCAAAGGAGAAGGAGTACGTGATGGCGGATGAGGCGGTGCGGAAGAGACGAAGGGAGAGGCGAAGAAGGTGGTGGAGGGCAGCGTTCCGGAAACTGCGCGCGGATGTTTGCTACGTACAACGTTGTACGAGCGCGCAATGGCAACGGCGGTGGCGGTGGCAACGGTAACCTGTACCACGTGGAGTGATGGAGGTGCTCCGTGCTCGGGATACCGGTTTCCGGTTTGGTTCCTCGCCGATAATCTCGATCCCAACCCGGCGCACCTGCGTCCTGCCCCTTTTCTACGCTAGCGTTCGCGCACGAAAGAGAGAGAGAGAGAGAGAGAGAGAGAGAGAGAGAGAGAGAGAGAGAGAGGCAGGCGAGTTTTCTACGAAAGAAATATGTAAAATCGCGGCACGTGTGCGGCTCCAGCGGGTTTTTCAAAATGAAATCGCCGACGGGAACGACGGCGGCGGCGGCGGCGGCGGCTATAGCTTGGATGGCTATGGGATAATTCCATCGAAATTTGATCCGGGAAAGGTTTCGGGAATATTGCGGCAATCGCGGTTGTAAATTTCGATTGTGAGTATGTGCACGTGCGAGAAGAAGAGAGAGAAAGAGAGAGAGAGAGAGGGAGGAAATGCGCGTGCACGATTCGAATATGAATTGTATCAGCGCGGTCGCTTATCGATGTACGTAAAGTATTTCTCCAGGTACACGTACGTTACGGTGAAAGTATCGTATCGTGAGTTCGTCTCTTATTCAGATACGTTACCATAAAATATCGAAAGTCCATTGCGACTGTAAGTGCACTTATCTGTGAATGCGTCTATTTTATTTATTTAGTTTAAATTCTTTTCTCTTTCTTTCTCTCTCCAATTACGTGTTTCTCTCTCCTCCAATGTGCACACGCACATTCTCTCTGTCTCCCTTCCTCCCTCCCTCTCTCTCTCTCTCTCTCTCTCTCTCTCTCTCTCTCTCTGTCTCTCTCCATCAACAGTAAAGTCTGCCATGCGCAGAGTACGGAAATATAACGCCAAAGTCGATGTACGACATAAAGGCCGCGCGCGAAGAGCCATTCGCCCCGTGTGTTCCCTCATGGGCTCTATTAGGAAAGTGTGATGGAGTTTTGCGAGCGCGATTACACCCAAATGAGAATTACCCCTTCGCCGTGCGCTTAACATGGCCGCACGGAAGCGGAGGGATGAGCGAGTTCAACCCTTTCGCAGTCACCCCGTTATATGTCCGCCTATGTGTCCGGTGCGTGTTACGTGTGAGTAATTCCGCGTCCTCGACGATGCACGGTAAAGAGGGACGATGGACAGAAAATTGCTTTATGCTCCGCTTCTAATGTGTCGGAATGGCGTAGTTGCGTCGTGATGGCAGACCAAATACGTGTCGCGGTTCTTTGTCCCAGCCTGCAGGCGTTCTCGGACCGTTTTATTCGGGTAATGACTTTTGCGCGGACCGATCGCCCCGATAAAACGTAGTCGTTGCCGCGGTCGTTAATTTACTCGTGTAATTCCATCAGTCGTGAAAAAGTATATAATCGGAGTAGACACTCGTCGAGACCTACTAATCGCGTGTCACTATCGGCATGTCAAAACCGGTCTGAGAAATGCTGACAAACGGGTTGCGCTATTAATAGCAAGATCAATTGGAAATTAATTGTACACTTCTAGGCCAAAACGTACCACGCGCGAACTCTGTCTTGTGTGTGTGTGTGTGTACTCCACACACAGAAAAATATCATTCCATTGCTAAGGAAAGCGATTATTTTACTTTCCTTCTTTTAAATAATAGTTATCTTTAAGATGAAGATTAGTTTCTCGATAATAGTCTGGAAATATACTCAAAAATAAACAAGAAACATTAATTTAAACGCACTTTGTAGTTTTGGTGTATGTAATTCGCAGTATCACGTCGACAGTGCTCGATATATCCTTTACGCAATTTTCCTAATTATCGCACCACGGTGCTCTCTTTTTATCGACGAAGACAGGGTTCGGCAGGGTCTGCCGGACAGCCTCTGCCGAATATGAAGGGCTTTCACTCGCATATTGGCCGAGGCGCGTTCCGTCGTATCTCACTTCGAAGCTCGGCAGCTTTTGTCGCATACGAGCGACCACACCGACGACTAAACCCACGCGCGTATGGAGAATATGCGATACCACGTGTAAAGAGAGCAAAGAGAGAGAGAGAGAGAGAGGGAGAGAGAGAGGGAGAGTGGAGCAAGGAGAGATCTTGGAACGTCGGGAGTTGGAGGGTGCCATAGGGATGGCGGAGCGGCCCTCGCGCGTTATTTAGCGACAATGTGTCGCGCATAGAAACGGCCTTAAAGCAGCCAATAAACGCCGTTACGCGGCCGTCCCATAGTCCCCGCTGCCACGGCCTCGGGGGCCAATTTCGTCAGATTTTGGGAAATTGTTGTTACGTCCGAGAACGACGTCTGGCGCCGCGCGCGGAATCAACAAACGGCAGTGGTGGCCGGCCATCGAGGATCGTGCGCGCAGTTATCTCGAACTACCACCCGTGGTCGCGCACCGCCACGAATTCTTAGCAGATGCCTCTCCTTCGTTATCCGAGGATAGCGGCGGAAAATGCGGCGGGGACAATGTCCCAACGCCGTTGCGAGCGAGTGTTTCTCTTGTAAACACGCCCTCGAGAGGATAAGTCGTGTTATCTCAACATCCACGATACTTACAAGTTTGCATATCGAGTGTTCATGAATTTTTCCAAGGACGCACATGTCGCGGGTGACTGAAGGAGAGCGGTGACGACACGCGGAAACGCCGTTGTTTATCCCCGTTGCATACGACGACCAATCGCGGCAGAGCGAGAGACCGAGAGGGAAAGACAGCGCGTATCAACCCCCAAAAACGAATGGGGCCCGCGCTCACCCCCAAAGGACCGGTTTCCCTATTAACTCCCTACGTGCCGCGACACCTAAATGTTCCCCTTTACGCCGAGATAATGAAAATTACAAATAGCCTCGTGCCGAACGTGCGTGCGCGGTGCGCGAGCGCGCGCTTACTGCGTATGAAAGCCTGGCACGTCGGAGAATTGTGCCCTCACGCACGCCTGTAGCCCACGACTTATAGGAGATTACCGTGCATTGTGTCAGTGGCAGGGGCACGACGACGCTGGGAAGCGGTCACGCGGAATATATTCCCGATGCTGATAAGTAAATTGCTCGTAGATTCTGCGGGATATACCACTTTCGTCGGGAAAACACTATATACGCGTTATAATTCCCACCTAAAGATCCCTTTTCAACCGACGTCGACCAAGTACCGTTGTCACGACAATCCGCAATCTCGCGAGTGATTAGTTAATAAATAACTTGCCAGAAGAGAGAACGATGGTAAAACAACGACATGCCGACGAAATAAAGTCAGGTCGGCCGAGAAAGATCGCGAAAGCGTCGTTAATATCTGGAATCGACCGGGTGAATTGGTAATTTACTGAACGAGGCGCGAAGGGTGGACGAGAGCGAAAGCAACGCCCGCAACACGACTAATCATCTCTTTCTCGGTCTTGATTGCAACAATGCCCGCTCGTCCCGTCCGCCACCTTCAGCTGCGCCGCGCCGACCTAAGCTCTCCGCGATGCAGCGCGTCGAGGGTTGAAGGGCAATGTATGGGGCGGCGGAGGGTGGCGGCGGGCAACAACACGCGCGTCGGCGAAATTAGTTTTCCAGATAATCATCTCACGGTATTGTGTGTTGCGTCGTAGTTTCCGTGGAGGTAAAGGAGGAGGCGGCGGCGGCGGAGGAGGAAGAGGCGGAGGCGACGTCGTTGCAGCTGCTTCGAGAGTACGTGGCCGGTGCACGCGGCTTAAAATATAAATGCGGATTAATCTGAAGTTACGAGCGTACGCTCGATAAGGAACGTAATTTTCGCGAGCCGGCGGGAAGCCATTCTCTGCGAATCACTAATTGCGTTTCCCACGTGCGCGTGGCCGACACGTAATTGGAACGCTCCGATCGATTCGTGAAAAACGTACCAAACGCACGCATCCCTGGTGCAATCGGCCACGTGATGATCGCGCGAAACCCGTCTTGCTTTAAGCTTTTACTTGTCGCGATTATCCATGCGCGAAATTTTATTTCTCCTTCTTCGCTCTCTCTCTTTATCTCTATCTCTCATCCGCTCTCTTTCTTTCTCGTGCACACGCGAAACGCGCCGAAACGCAAAGAATAGCGAAGATCGCGATAGTCGACAACGCTTTCCATGACGCTTTCCCCTCTCCCCTTCCCGCGTCTCGCGATGCTCCCGGTGATTAATGTTGCCGAACAAATTGTCTAGAAAAACATGTCGTAGCCGGGACGCCCTTCGTCCGCTCGGTGCACCCTTTATCTCTCGGGTCGTGCCACCCTTATTTCCCTCGAGCAGAGAAGCGCACCCTACCGCCGTCGCCGCCACCGCCGCCCCTCACTCCCACCCGCTGCTGTCCTCCCTTTCCTGCCGCGCCACCCTGTATATACAGCCGTCGTGTATACATGCCTGCATACATACATTACGCAGATGATATCCGAGTAATCCGATTTACTTCGACTTCGCTATCAACGTTTGCGCCCCCGCCTATTCCGGGTAATTATACGCCACCCTGGATGCTACGTTGCACTGCCTGTCCTACATCACGCGCGACGTGAATTCGCGCCGGTTAATGAGAGATTACGCCGTGCGCGACGCTGCGAGGCCGCGATTTTTGCGGCCGCGACGGAAGAGCTCGCTAATTCGCCGGCGCGCTGTGACGCGCTTCGCGAATGTTTTAATTGCCCTGAATTGCAGTTGCTTCGTGAAATCCGTAAGATCGAGGTTGCATTTCTCGCCGCGACGTCTGATCGATCGCTTTTCATGGGCGCGCGCGCCAGGCCTCCTCCATTATTAATTAACGGGAAATTCGACTCCGTGAACTCGACGAGGAGTTGTGTCACACATGCATGTTGCACACGAGAGCGCACGCGGCCGATCCTACATCTTTATTAAACCGCCGCCGCCGCCACCGCCGTCGCGCACGGTCGACGTCAGGTGGTCGCAAAGAATTGCATCACGCGGTTCTAAATTTCCTCTCGTTAAAGTCACGCATGACATCGGTACATCGCTCGCAAAAACCCTTCGGACAAGCGACGTCGTGTCTACTCTCGCCGCGCGGTCGTGCTCCTCTCCACTAAATCTTACCGGTATCTTGCATCTCCACGCTTCCCACCTGCGAATTACAAATTACCGGGGGACTTGCAGGACTTTGCCGATCTCTGCCGTTCCTACCTTGTCCTTCTCCTCCTTCTTCCTCATCCTGTGCCTTCTCCTTCTATTCTCTTTCTTCTTTCTCCTTTTCTTCCTCTTCCTCTTTCTCTCTGTCTTATAAACAACCTCGTACAAGCGTGACAGACGTGGCGCGACCAAAAGTGAGTGGGTATCCGCCATCGAGCCATGAAGAACCGATCTCCCGTCCGTTCTTGTCGCACGTTAAATTACGCCGGAAATGCTCGCGCTGTATTTGTTCCGCCTTTGTAAATCGCGATGAGAGAAACGGGCATGGCGGATGATCAACAGAATAAAATGTACTTGAATCAGATAACGCGAGTAACTCGACCAATCAGAGCCGCACGAAAAATGTTAGTTTGCCAAATTTATATATCTTTGACAGTGTAAAGAGGCACGTGCATCAAGAGTGCTTTGGGGTCTAAACCATTTTAGAGTGCACTTTTATATATTTTTCTTGTCTTACATTTTTCCAACAATAATTCCACATTTTTTACCCTGAATGGAACTCTAATTGTTAATTTTTGTGTTGCCAAAGTATATTTGACAATATACCATGACGAAAGCGACAACATTGCGACAATCGCCGAGAATGAGCACGCGGGAAGGTTTGATGTCATGAAATTATCGTTTTACGATTGCGATTATGGCGCGCATTATTTCATATTGGCCCTCTCGCATTGGCGCAAACGTGCGCTGATGCGCTCAAAGACCTGTAATCCGCGCGCGCGAGCGATCGGACGAAAAAGCCAAAAGGAAGAAAACGCGTGCGTGCGAAAATAAAAAAGAGAAAGGTGGCGCGTCTGGTAGCGATTTCGTGGTATTATTTACATCTGCCGGGCGAGATGCGGCGACTCGCGTGCACGCTTATACTCGGGCAGCCGACAGGTATCCACCGTACACACGTAACCTACCTACCTACCTACCTACCTACCTACCTATCTACCTATATGCATTTCACTTTTTCGTGGGTAAATGTGCGCGAGCCGCACAGGGGGCGAGTGAGCGCGTTCGCGCGCGGTGGTACCGCAGAGGCCGTCGCATAAAGCCCGGATTTTATTACAAGAGGATTCAAATTCCGCGCACACACGGCGAGCCCCTACAGCGCGATCCGCGGAGGCGTGCGGCGCGCGGGACTTGTGGGAAGAAGAGGGAGAAAGAGAGAGAGAGAGAGCGAGAGAGAGAAAGAGAAGGACCGCGCAGAGGAATATAAAAAACTGTCCGGACCCCGTGAATCCCCCCGCGGCGTAAACCCATAAACCACGCGCGTATTCTATTTCGCGCGGATAAAAATTTCGATCCACCTAACTCGGCGAAGCCCAAGCCCTGTGCGCGTTTTATTCCTCCTCTATATCACTGACCCCTAAATCTCTTCGGAGTCGAAAATCGTGCCGAGGTCTCCGCTTCGCTCTCGTCGCGATCGCGGACGTGACGGCGCGGAGGGCAACACGCATGTTGTTCGTGAAGGTGAACGCCGTTAAAGGGGACACAGCCGTGGAGAAAGGGGAGGGGTGCGCGAATGGGCGAGTCGCGGTGAGAGGGAGGAAGTCGTAACCTGGAATGAGAAACGCGACTGCTCCTCGAGGAGGAGGTCGAGGAGGCTGTACACGCTCCGCGTATGTCTGCGGTGTCGCTTGGTGGCGGAGAGAGCGTTGAGAGATGTAGGGAAAAGATTTCACGACCGTGAGATGGTAAACGGGACGCTTTAGGGCCATCCTGAGGACGAGCGGTCAATCTAAACGAGCCCTTATCTTCATACGTCTACCCGACGCCCCGCCTTGGCCATTTTCGTGAAATCTAAATAAAACGCGTTTACGCGCCGGGAGACCTGCAGCTAAGCCCGCGCTCGCGGAGATCGGTCAGAGGCCGCTGCGTATACGCTATGAGTAACGAGACGACCGTACTATTACCCGTCTAAACAACGACCGCGTTTGCGTCAGAAACGACGTGGTAACTGCGGTAGTGCCTTACAGGCCTCGCGCGCAAGCCTCCGGCCTCTTCGCGAACGACGGGAGCGTATCATCCGAGGAACGGTACATGCATATTTTATTTAGAGCGCAGCTCTCTCGAGGAGAAATGCACTACTGTCTCGTTGAGCACGTTCTTATGGAAAATACATACGACTCTAAGACGCGGATATCGTTCTCACAGATGATGAGACTCAGTACTCTCTCCCGCCCAAATTTCCTCCATTCCGTGTCACGGAATACTGAGAAAAACCCGCGAATATCAGCGAACAAAAGCACGTTTGTTGTTTGATGATCACCAAGGAAGCAGATCGAACAATTATCGTTGAAAAATCATTTCTCATCATTTGTCACTTCGACAAACGTACATTCTGACGTACGTCTGAGATACAAGTCACATTTGTTCTCGTCTATTTAAACTCAGTTACTTGTGTCTCCGTTACAGAAATGTTGCTTAGAGCAATAAATTAAAAATAACAAATCATTGAGTATTTTGTTAAATTAGCAAGACTTTTTCTCTTAGTGATAATACAGAGATTCTAACTAGCAAGAGTAAATTTCGAAGGAGATTGTCGTATTCTCAGAAGGGTAGGTGGAAGGGATTATCGTCGGATTCGGTAAATTTAGACGTTTGGTGTATCTATATCAGGCGTGAACACGGGGAAAACGAGACACCGTCGTTTCCGCCATCCGCGGGGTATCGCGCGCGATTGCCGGGGCGAAAGGGAACGGTAAGGGGCGGCTGGCAGTTTATAATGGCGTCAGCAGTTGGTACATATAGTGGCTCCGTAGCCGGAGTTTAAGAGACTGTTACAAGCTGACGCCTCCGTCGACGGCGTTGCGCGGGCACCAGAGGGTTGGGGTGAAAATCGGGCTGTAGGGGGAATAGCCAAGGGATGACATAACGTGTAGAGGAAAGTAGGTGGCGGGGGTGTTAGGTGCCGTGCGCAAACCGGGTATCAACCCTCGGCACACGACGACGACGACGACGACGACGAGATGAGTCTGACCCGGGCGACGAGGTGGTCGGTGACAATCGACTCGAGTACTCGCTACCCCACAACCCGGCGAGGGTTGCGACAGCTGCGGACCCAATAACTTGCCTTCGCGAAGCGAGCAGTTCGCCACCCGGGGTGGAAATGCCTGAAATGGCTGCTACGTGGCCCGATATCTGGCTCCATTACGTTGACGTGGCGTCCCTCAAGTCGCGCCGGCCCGTTGTGTCGGAATTAATCGGCGACGCCTAATCGACAGCGGCAGCCGGCGATTCGTCGCGAGATATCGAGTCAGGTGCGAGGGAAAAGATTTTTCCGAAAGCGCCGCCCGGTTATCGCTCTCGCCGGCGCAGCCCCGAATTTGTCAAAATTACTTGCTACTCGCAAATCTAACGGCCGACGCGGGCGCGCTTCACCCACGCCGGGAAAACAATCACTATAAAGCAGGATTTCGCGTGCAAAAATCGAAGGGATTCGACGCGTGCATCCCCGGTGAGGGTAGTAGGGGAAGGTGGAGTGTGCTACCGCACGGCCAGGCTCGGAGATACGCGGATATCGAACGTTGCGGATGTTTCCCCTCGATCCTTTTATTGGCGAGATCACCGGAGCGGCCATCAACATCAGCGCGAAACGACGCGCCGGCGCTATCGCGCTCCGCGACACGATTTAGTGGCGAACCCGGCAAAACAATTATATAAATTCCGGGGGGACGAAAGAGGGGCCTGGGTAGTAGTACCATCACTAGCACCAGCACCAACTTCGGCAATAGCAGCAGCGGAGGCAGCGGCGATGGGGTGCGGGGCAGCGCGCGGCGAAGGGGTCGCTAGAGAGAGGGAGAGAGAGACAGAGAGAGGTACCAGAGTGGGACACACAGAGTGCGGGGCAGGAATTTTCCGAAAAAGCGTTGCAGCAGAGCCATAGATTAAACGCAGCCGAGGTGCACACGTCCAGCCGAGCACGTCGATGCGACGCAGGCAGCCATGCGGCCGCCGCTGCGGCGGCGGGAGCTATCAGTGACACGTCGCGTGTTAAATCGCTTTGTTGACACACATAACCTGTCTACGCGTATCCGATACGCGCGATCGCCGGCCCCGTTCGCGGCGTTTATATCGCTACGCCCCTGCGGCCACCGGGAATTCGGCACTAGTTTGCCCGCGTTGATGCGGATCTCGTCCCGACTCTACCGATGATACTTTCAACTTTTAGCTTCTGTCGCGCCTCTCTCCGCGCGTCGGCCTTTCTGCGGGAGGTCGTGAGCGAAAAAGCAGCCCGAGATAGGATTTGGTCTCTCGCGTTGCGCGCATTCTAGTTCGCAACGCACGACGGACGGTTTCACACGCGCCCGATGAATAACTCGGATATCTTCCTTATTCGCGCGCGCGTGCAAAACGCGTTTCACACGATAAGCTATGACAACGAGTCGCGAGGGATCGTTTTTTTCGTTGAAGATAGCCGCGATCTGAATTCTACATTGAGGAAAAAATATTTAAAAGTTAACAAATATTTATTAAGTGGGTACCATTAATATATTTAGTTAAATCAAAATTCTCTTCATTTAATTGTGTTGTTTACTCGGTTTAAATGAAAATAATAAATATTTGTTAACTTTTAGATATTTTTTCTTAGTGTACATTGAGACCATTAGACTTTTATCTTCGAGATACGACAAGGGGATATCAGTGGAAATTTATGCAAAATCAATGCCATCGAGCTGTGACATGGAGATTAGGAATCGAGAATTCCAAGTTTAAACGTGAGGAAAGGATACGTAAAATGCGAGGAATGAGAATCTGCACAAGCACTGCCGAACACCCATTCGCTTCGCGTTGCGATGCGTAACAATGGCGGACGCGAGTTTTCAGCCTGGATGGCTGACAGAGCGAACCCCCCTGAATTCCAGAGTCGCGAGCAGCGTCCCGCGATTTTGCCGGCTACGCCTGCAGGAAACTCGATTACACGCTGGAAGGATGCTCACGCGCGCGGCTCCACAATGCTCATTGAATTTGTCGAACGAGAATTATGTATTGCGCAGGGGGATTGCGCTCCGACTCGTTTGTTCGCGGCGCCGCACTTTCCAGGAGATCCAGCGGTTGCGAACGCGCGCGTGAGCGCATTACAATAAAATCGCGATCGGCGCGCAAAGACGCAGAATGGTGTGCAAAAAAGGAGGAGCTCGCCGGGGGCGGCGCGCGAATCTCGACCGGCGCATTATATATTCGGATAAAATGATTTTATCGATCGTAAATGCACCGGGCACGGCGACCGACGCCGGCCTTACGAACGCTCACGATTTATATTCGCGAGCGAGCTCGATCGTGAGCTCAAGCGGCGGGCTTTCTGTCGGTGCGATTGTTTTGGAAAAAACGCACGTACGTACGACGGCTCGGAGGGCGCTGGCCCGCGGGATTTTATAACTTTATCGCCGAGAAAAAGGGAGAGAGGTCGATATCCCGGGACGAGACGGTATGCGTTTTATTTCCGCGCTCAGTCACATGCAGGCGCTCGCGCGCGCAAGTCGGATTATTCGAAACGTTGAGAACGATATATAGATCCGAGTCACGAAGAGTGAATTTTTTTAACTGAGGTTCTCACTGAGAGACGCTCCGAAATTTTGTGCACTCGAGAATACGGCTGATACACGTCAAGGTTGCCCGTCGCGAAATGGTTTACACACTCTTCATCAAATGAAATTGCGGCGCTTTTCAAGTTGTCACGATAAAGAGTCACTGCTGATGTGCATGCGCAGTAATCGGTTATGATAGCAGTCAAAGCGACAGTACAAAGTGTGATAAATTGGCACTGAAAGAAGAAAATGATTAATCTGATTAAAATTATAGTTAGTTTCGCCCCAACCATATTTTTTTATGGTTTTAACACGAAAATCATAGTAATAACATACATACAATGTTATTATTATTGATATTATATCAGAATTTAATAAAAAGAAAAATGATTTTCTTGATCATAATTTATGATAATTATTTTTCTATGCAATTACAGATACAAATATTAAAATTTTTCTCTCAGAGTGTAACGAAAAAAATTTATCTTACAATATATGTATAAGAGCACACACACATATTATTGAAGTAATTTTTATATATTTTATAAAGTAAGATAATGTGTGAGACAGAGTATGTTGAATGCACATGAACAGTGGCTCGCGAACATAAAGCGCTGCTTCATTCGATAAAAAGTGTGCAAATCGTTTTGCGGTCAAACATACGTTGAATAATCGGGTATTTTACTTATACATCTATGACTATAGATCCGGGATCGTGTGTTTGTTGCCAATACTCTGTCTATATACCACGGACTCCCCTAATAGGCGTTTCCATTTTGCAGAATGCTATTTTGCGGAATGCGTCGCTTATGACAGCCGTTTTCTCTCCGACGCGGCGCCGACTCGCGTTAATGGAACTAGCCCGTGGGTAATTCGCCGCAGAGGCAAAAATTGATTACCAATAGGATCGCGAGGTCAGATCCTCATTAACTACGTTCCCCCCGTGCCGGCGGGGAGGGATAATCACGCAAATAACCTAACACCGCGTGGCGCGCACGCAACGGTTTATCCCGGTACGATAAAAATAATTACTCTCTATGATTACTCTGTATTGATTGAAATCCTCGTTAGGTAGGCGCGTAAAGCAGCCGATTCCGCGCTTCATAATAATAATAATAATAATAATAATAATAATAAATTTCGACCACGCGCACTGATAATAAACGCGACGCCACTCTCGAGCGTTTCGTCTACTTCAATCTGCCGCCCTCCATCCCTCTCGCCGTCTCTCCCGCCCCTCTTTGGCGGAAATTACTTCAACTCTCTCGCGCACTCGTTCGATTTCTAATTAAAGCGGTCCTTTTACGGCGGCGACTCCGCCTGGCCCCTCTCGTCGCCGCCTTCTCATCGCTCGATCCGTTTCCTAACGCGTAATCATTATGAGACTGCCTTTTCGATTTCCCGTAATGCGACGCGAACGCCGAGGCCTCGCATTAGCGGCGCGCGGCTCTCGCCGGTAGTTCGCCACGGGAGCGAAATTGATTACCAATAGTACTGCGAGCACGGCGGTTCTCTCTCTCTCTCTCTCTCTCTCTCTCTCTCGCGCGCGCGCGCGCACGTTCCCGTGTCCGGGCAGTAATGATGTTTTGATGCGAGGACCCCGGTGCACCGCGTATCGACTGCAGTTAACTAATGGAAGCTCCCCGATAATTGCGAATGCCGTCGGAGAGTAAATGCTGCTAGCGCGACAGTAATCATCGTTACTCCGCTCGCGCACCCTCGCAACGACCAAGGAAATCCGTTCCTCTACTTCTCTCTTTCTCTCCTTCTTGTATTTTTTGTCATTTATCGTGTCATTTATAGAAACGTCATCGTGAACCCGCGTATCCTCTTTCGCGGGGAAATGATGTTGTGAGAAGTATTCAGCGATTACTAGGCATTTAGCCATATTTAGCCAAATGACATCTATAAGTGATTTAGCCAAGTATAAGTCTAATCTCCAGTTTTTTTTCGAATTCGAGATCTTGCGCGAATTTCTTCCGACACGCGATAGTCATTCTCGAGTTCCTCGCAGTTGTCCTTTCGAAGCCATCTCGAATCGCTATGCGGGGTCGAGTCAATATATGGAGACTGTGTGCCGCGTATATAAGCAAATACAAGCATTATTCATGTATGCGCTCCAAGTGCACTAAATTTAGCCGCTGGTACGGGAGGTCATGTGGGAGACACGCGCGCGCGTCCCAGCCCGGCGCTGCGTTTTATGCCTTTTTCTCGCAGAAGCGTGTCATATGTTGTTGGTTCCCCCTTTTCTCGTAAAAAGTAACGGCGATGCCGAGGTAAGCCCGGAACGTCAGCGATTTGTCAATAATTCTCACCCCCCGAAAATCCGTTTGAAATTCGTTCGGTTTCCGATTTTCGAGGTATTCGTTCGATCCCCTGTCTGTTCGATTCATCTCGCCAATTTCTAGTGAAGTTAATGAATGCGATGCTGACAAGAACCCGATTAAATACTTTAAGAGTTGACGAAATATTTTTATCACGCTCGACGAAAATTATAATTACCGTACTGATACACGTACTTCGCGTCGCGGTATATATTCAAAGAAAAATATATGTAGTGGTGATAATAATTATATAGATGACAGATATAAGAGTTTTGTACGTAGAGTCAATATATATAGTTTAATAAACTATATTGCAGTTGTTGCAACTAAAGTTGAGTAAACACGAGAGAACTATACACAGTTCTCTAATTATTTATACTACAGACATATTATATTGCTTTGTGATACTATCGTAAATGATATCGCTTATTGCCGTTTTCTCTATGTGAAGACTTAAAGAAAGACTTGCTAGGCGCGTTTACCTGAGTCGAAATTTTGATTCTATGTTGACCCTGCAAGTTCCATCAAACTGGAAGAGTCAATAAAGAATCTTCAGATGTATTGACTTACCTGACTTTATGCTGCAGATGAATGTTTACTGCCGTTTTCTTTATGTTGAAGAAACTTGAAGAAGCTCGAAAAAGTAGTTATTCAAGAATTTCTTAATATATTCAAGCTTTTTATTTATTTTTAATTATTTCAATTATTTAATACTTGCGATTTTTTTATCTCAATATATTTTAATAAAATTTTTCACACGCTTGCGAGCAACTAAGAATAGTCGCGATTGAACGATGAGGATTCAATATTCGATATGTACTTAAATATTTTCGCACAAATTCTAAAATTTTCAAATATACAAGCTATTGATTTACTTTGGTGCGGATAAATGTTTACTACCGTTTCCTTCATGTTGAACAAACTCGAAGAAGCACTCGCTCAAGAATTATTTAATATTCGAGTTTTTTATTTATTTTTAATTATTTCAATTACTTAATACTTGCGATTATTTTAATATATATTTTAATAGAATTTTTTAAACGCTTAAACTACGGGTAGCTTAGAATTGTCGCGATTAAACGACGAAGATTTGAGATCTGATATTCACCTGAATGTTTTTACACAATATGGTAAAGTTTAGAATCTTCAGATGTACAAGCTATTGACTTACCTTGCAGATGAGTGTTTACTGCTGTTTTCTTTATGTTGAAAAAATTCGAAAAGATACTCGTTCAAAAATTATTTAATATTCGAGCTTTTTATTTATTTTTAATTATTTCAATTTTTTAATACTCGCGATATTATTTTAATATATATTTTAATAGAATTTTTTAAATGCTTAGACTGCGGGCAGTTAAGAATATTCGCGATTGAATGACGAAGATTTGAGATCCGATATTCAGCCGAATATTTCCGTACAAAATGGCAAAGTCTAAAGACACACAACGCGATTAAAACCATTACTCCGCGGAGAAAATGTCGGAAAAATCGGGAAAATTAACCGTTCGGTTGCAATTGCGAAGTATGTATATTTGAAAACGAGATTTATTATACATATAGATAAGCAGATGTTATAAGTTATTTAAGAAGAATTTTAATAATGTAGGGAAATGAGTAAAAGAACAACTCGTGATCTCATCGCTCTCTATATTTCTTTCTCTTGTTCTTTTTTTCTTCTTTTCTTTTTCTTTTCCTCGTTTTTTTATCTTTTTTTTTTATGAAAAAACATTTCTTTTTGATGAGATTTGTAGCTCTTAAAAGAACTGATATGAGGCTGAAAGACAGAAATAACAGTTATGTATCCAATAATGCTGTTTATCAATAGCGATTTAACATTAGGTTCGGTGTAATAACAAAGGCTCAACAAAAGTAAAAAAGGAAACATTGGCTAATGTGAATAAACTCGGACTCGCGGCCAAAGAAGCATTATTGGACGTGAAAATAAATATTTGTGAGATTTATTATTTATATTATATTTTAAGACCGGCATTCATAAGAGAATTATGAATTATTTAATATCTTTGATTAAGAACATAATTAATGACAAATTTATATATTCATGGATCGCTACTTGACTATTTGAATCAATGTTTCTTGTATGAAATAATGTAATATAGTTACAAATTAATTATTAATCAAATTAATAAAGCTATAATCACATATTTCGAGTAATGACAAACTATAAATGCCGGTCTAAATATTTCGACTCAGGTATTTCTTTGCTTCCGATAAATTCGTCAAACATCCGTCAAAAACTTCCTATATAATAAATGATTTAGCATACCTTGAAAATACATGATGTATCACTGTTCGCGCTTCGCCGTCCGCTCTTGCATCCTTCGTCCTGGTTTCTCGATCCTGCCTTCGATTGTACTTTATCTCTGGTCCGTCGTGGCACTTACACTGATACTCGCGTAGACACGATTCACTCCAAGATACACGTGTTAAATACCGACGAGAGATTAATTATCTCAAAAGACGAAATAGTAATTTAATCACCCGAGAGGAGCGATAAATAACACGCCGACACACGTAGTGTGGATTTTTGCGATTGCGAGAATCAACGAAATATTGTACCGACGCGAGAATACACATACGTGCTCCATGCTACGCGTCTCGAAACACAATGGAGACATCGGGAAAGTCCGTGAGACAGGAGTGAATTTAACCGCTTTGAAGGTCTCCAATGTTTTGGTTGTCTCGAGGCTCCATTGATAAGCGATGACGGTTGACGACGGGAAGGGATGTGTGTTTACACTTCTTGGCCGTTGTCTAGTAGTACTCTCGCGCGTCGCACACTTTTTTCTATAATCGAGCGTTACACTACATTTTAAGCAAAATATTGCAAGCGCCTGAGAAGAATGCTGATAAACAAAAAGCGTTCTAAAGAATTTATGATTTCGAAATAGGTTTCTAAAATTGATTTCTTAAATTGGTTTCTAAAGAATGTTCACCAATGTGATAAAAATAGACCAAACAAAAATTTCTATTTGTCTTATAGAGTTACGTTAATGTGTCTGGTAGTACAAGAAGCATAAAAAAATACTAACACTCTCAAAACTTATGGCAGATTCTAAATTTGGATTCTTGGATAAATACAAGTGGAATATCGAGATAGTCAGATATTAAATAATTTTATAGCCTATATCTTGAATTTCTTGATCGATATTTCAAATTGAAATGAATTTGCGGGATTATTGTAGAAATGGAATTTCGGGATAAAGGAAATATATATTTAATTTTTGGAGTCTGCTACACGATAGATGATCGATTCAACGGTGTCTCATTTCACACGCGCCAAGTTGAAACACAAGTTGCGAATATGAAACGACTTGACTTTACGCTTCCGTACATCGAATGGCCGCTTGTCGCTTCCTCAGCTGCGGATTCGTCTCGTCGCGAAGAGAGAGAGAGAGAGAGAGAGAGAGAGAGAGAGAGAGAGAGAGAGAGAGAACCTTCCCTCGGATCCGTAATCAAAACTGCATTAAAATCCTGAAAGCTCTGACGGGGGTGCGACGAAAAGTGTTTTGTCACCTAGGGTGACTCGGCAGTCACCTCGATAACAATATGCTCACCTCGTTCCGGATCCCTCTCGTTGCCATGAGAAACCCGTTGATCCACGATCGACTAGGTAACGATTATTTTACCAACCCTCAGCCCTTTCTCCCCCCTACCATATCCTCGGAAACTTTAATATCTTTAAAGGTGAAATATATGTATTCACACATTTTTAACATATAAATTTTCTCTGCGATAATTTTCTCTCTGAAATGCTCATTAAATTAAAGAAAAGGTACGATCCGAATTTTAGGTCTCACCACGCGACGTTTTAGTCGACGTGCGTACGTAAAAAAAGGGCGAGACGCGTTAGGTCAACCGTAAAATTCCGTCGCGTCTCCGCAACGTGATGGGCTTAAGTTTTCCCGGTGGTGAAGGTATTTTCGTTGATTTTCGCCAGGGGGAGAGGGGGTGGCCGAACTCTCCTCGGCAGTGAGTTTGGGCAGTCGCCCACCACGTTTTCGTCTCTTCGTGCCCATACCCTTCTCTCGTCCCGTTTCTCTCTCTCTCTCTCTTTCTTTCTCGTTCTCGCTTCGGTTTGGCGGGGTGGCACGCCATTGTTCGGGCGATATTTCAGCGGCGGCGGTGGCTGCTAGAGTGGAAGGGCGGGGGTAGTTGGCGGTAGTCAGCTGGCTGTGACACGCTGCCTACCTCGCCAAAGAGGAACCAGAGGCGCTTAGGAGTATCCGGAAGGGGGGAGGGGCTGGAGAGGAGCCCTCGGCTTCATACGCGCGGCGATACTCTTTCATCTAACGATAGCCGAGGCCTTGACTTTGAAGTGACACCGCGTAACTATCGTTGCATTGTATCCGCACTGCGCGAGTCTTCGTTTCGCATATTATTACTGTAGTCTTATTATGTTGAGATGACTTTGATGTTCCTTTGTACGACTGCTGCTTGAATAAATAAGCGGGTTTATCGTCCCCCCTCTCTCTCTCTGTCTGCATTTCTAGTATATCCCCCATAAGGAGCGCGTTAAAAAGTTGTTTCTCCTCTTCTCGATTTTATTTTATTAGAACGTCGTTTCATACTTCGATGATACGAGTGGTATATATTCGCGCGCTTCGAACCATGTTACAGTGAATATTACATAGAATATAGTATCATCGGATATCGAATTACGATATTGGTATCGACACGTCACACGGCGTATAATCTCCGGAATCATTCGCCGCGCGTTTAGATATCCGATCGGCGGTATTGTCAAAATTCACGGCGATTTCTGCACGCCTTCGTGCGCGCGCGTACAATAATCGCTTCCGAAGTCTTCCATTCGGTCGGTCGGTCGGTCGGACAAAACTCCGTCGACTTACGAGCGACTTGTCCAGTGACTTTGCCGGCGCTTTCTGCGCTGCGAGCTAGCGACCATACCGGGGGTTGCTGCGTACATCGGATGGCGTGTGAAAGAGTAGAGGAGAGAGAGAGAGAGAGAGAGAGAGAGGGACGAGAGTTTAATAATTATTATTCATAAGACTCTCCTGGGAGAGAGTCGACCAGGCGTGAGACTAAGCATGAAAGATGCGCTGCAAAACAAGAGAGGGTGCCATCGCTTCCTCTGTGCTTGCTTACGTCCTCCTTATCCCTCCGTAGCGGGGAGCCGGGATATTCTGCACGATGGGAAGGGGGTGTGCTCGAGTCAGTCGAGCGGAAACCCAATCACTTCCGGCGTCTGCGCCCATTAGGGCGCCGCGACGCTGACGTCGGCTGACGTACGCCCTTCCTCTTCGCGTCTCAGTCGCTCGCTAGGTTTCTCTCTCAGTCCACTATGCCTCCCTTGCCTGCCTATCTCACACTGTATTGAACCCACTACCCTCTTGGACCTCGACCAACATCGAAACAGACCGCAGATCTATTGTTTGGAAAGCGCTCGCATGGAAGCTTCTTCAACGCAGCTAATGACGTATCGAGGATGCCGTTTCCTCTTTACTGGATTTTTCCGCTTTCACTCGTTCGTTCGTCCGTCTCTCTCTCTCTCTCTCTCTCTCTCTCTCTCTCTCTCTCTCTCTCTCTCTGTCTCTCTCTCTTCTTTCTCTCCAATCGCGATTGCCGTTTACTTCTTCGCAATTGTTACGAAGATAGCGGATTACGTCAGGACGAACTCTCTTATCAGAGCTTACGTGAAAAGCGAGGAGGTAAAAGAGATATTTGTGAAACGACATTCGCAATCGCGCGAGAGAGTGAAGAATTGAGTGTCATTGTAAAATGTCTGGTTAGTTACGACAGAATATATTATAAGAAAAATAACACCTGCAAGTCTACTGATTTATTAATGTGTGCCGTTTGTGTTTCAGGTTTATCAATGCAAGGCGTAGAATTGTCCAGCCGATGATCGATCAAAGTAATCGAGCTGGTAAGCTGTATCCAGTAGTGCCAACAGACTCATACACATACACATACGATACCACACACTTTATACCGGTTATATCTCAAGAGAATGTTCCTATACAGTATACTTATCCGTGTTACGAACAGTATACTTATCCAACTTACGAAGATTTTTTTTAATTATAAGCAAAGTAGATGCTTAAATTTAAAATAAAATGAAATTTTCGTTATCTTATTCTTTAAAGTACAATCAGTGTGTTCTTCACTGAAATTCTGCACTTATAGCTAATGGTTACAAATGTAGTACTGTAACGAGTAAAATCTCGTTAAAAAAATCTTTTATTAATAGTAGCGACTGCTGCTAGTCTTGATGCAGTTTGCAAACACAGTGTAATTACAAATCGTATGCAAGTCGTTAATTTCATTGCCATAAACGTAGAAAGTTGGTTTTGGCAATAAATTTACTGTTCTATAGATTTTGTAATAAATTTTTAATTCCACTGGTCAAAATCAATTAAATATAAGGAATAGTAAATCAGGAATGTTAACATTGAAAAAAGTGAATATACAATGATTATCTATAAAATTCTCCTTTTAAAGATTCAATCAGGAACATTCTTACTTGTTCACTTTCAAAGAAGAACACAACATGTAATATACAAATACATAGAATATTTAGATTTAGATGTTTGAACGCTTCGTGTGTACAAGTATAGGACTCGTTAAATTAAATAGAAAAATCCTCTACTACTTTATAAAATATTACGGTAATTATTTAGAATTTTTATTTTAATGAAAAATCTGTGCGCGCGATACGATGGGACGAAATCTGTAGGGCTGTCTGAAGAGATATATTTTGGATTTGTCTCCTAATTTCTTAACAACTATAGACATGCAGCCTAAGATCACACGTGCAATCGTCATTCGATTGTTATTGTTATATGCCAATAACGATAAAAATTTGTTATTGTTAAGTAAAACAAACTCAAGACATGTGCTCTTCAGATTACCCTACAAAGATTCACGTTCCGCCGCATTGGGCGCATTAATTGATCAATTTTTTTTTCAATAGTGATCTCAAAAATTATCGTGTTTACTTACAAAATGACAGAGAGAATTTTTCTATACGATTTAACATGCTCTATCTGCACATGAACGCTGAATTCAGATATCTTAGGTATAGGTACTGATAAAAAATTGTTGGCCTTGTTATCGAAAATTGCGGAAAAATTATAATTTTAATTATAGATAGTTATATACTTAATGTTCCAATATCAAAAATTGTTGCTTCCTTTAATTAGGGTGATAATTTGTGGACAAATTATTCATTTAATCATTTATCTATTTGACGGAATGTTTAAAGTTCATTTAGTGTAATTAAAATTAGGCTAACTTTTATAACACATTAGGTTTCGAACTTGGGAACGTCTAAAGAGCTGAATAGCTTTATAGAGAGAGTCATCTAAAATTTCAACTCTTTCTTTTTGTACACACATAAAGTATAATTATTGTCAAATTACATCTTAACAAATTTTTTTTTTTTTTTTTCCATCCACTTCCAATTTATTCCCGAACATTATTATAATTCATATCATACACTTATATCTTGCAATTACAATAAGAGAGTTAATATACGTCCTTAGATAGATGCTCGCGAGACTTCGTTTCGTGTTTACGTAGACTGCAAAGCTGACGAGAAAACTCGATTAACCGTTGACGTTTTACTGGTAGTGTTTTATCGTAGTTGACAATTTTGAATGTAACGCGCAATAGCCGCATCGTCTTTAATACCTAATGTAACCAAAGATACCCGGGTTTCGTGCTCGGATATTCTTGATGTTATTCATCAATGAACGTAACATTTCAATCGAATGGAACCTGTGGCGTCGTGTATATTTGCACATCCGCAATATCCGTCGTTTCAAATCAAATCACATCGGTGATTCGATTATCGGTCGTTCCACGCTCACGATGGAAATTTGAATTTCGGTTCTCTCTTGCGTGTCTGATTAGTATCATGTCCGACGATCGTTTCGCTTCTCGCAATTTAGAAAGTATTATTACGAAGTCAGACTTCGCGTGGACGGACGACGCAAACAAACTTCCACGACTGCCAATCATCCAGCGAATTTTAGAACTCTGGTAGAGAATGAACGCGTTTCAAGTGAATAAAAGATTTACAGTATACGACAGTCTTCTGCGGCGCAGCCATCGAAAATTCAATCTCTAAAAGAAAAATATTTCATTCGACCCGAAACACAAAATGTCTGGATTAAGATGTTCGAACGTTTGTATGCAGATAGAACTTGTCAAACTAGATAGAAAAATCCTCTGCCATTTTATAAACTCTACTACGATAATTGTTGAGATATTAATCAAAGATATCACTCTGTATATTTATCTCTGTATATTTAAATCAAAATCAAGCCTCTATCATTTTGCTTTTCTTTTAAATTGTGTTTTATACTTAAAAACATAAAATTAACACTTCGCATTATCGAAATCAAAGTTTCCCATAAGTTCCTAATATAGATTAATGCCAACTTTATCGTGAATGCAGAAACCGATGTCTTTCGTACTCACATGATTACGCTATTTGATCTCTATTGCAGAGAGAAATGATTTTACATGCATCAGAAGCGCGGTAATTTCCTTTTTGCAATGGTTTTTGTTCCAAGTCGCTACGGTGTCTACAAATGGAGTTATTGACGCCGATATTGATCCGCGTTCTCGATCAGTCGACTCTATTGCGGTAGGTCAATGCACCTGTTTGTTTGTCTGGGAACGCGGATGGTAGCCGCGTTCCCAGACGCCTTTCTAAGAAACGCGTACGCGACGACGAGCGCCGCTCGCTATCCCCACTCCTAGACAAAGCTACTCTGGCCACGTGCTCGTTGCGGCTACGCGGTCGTTCACCCGACTTTAAAAGAAAGAAAAGGAAAGAATCTACAAGGTGCTCTTTGCGTTCTATTTCTTGTCTTCTGTCTTTTTCTGGCTTAAAGCTTAAGATTTGAGTCAGAGATTGAGTTAAGAGATAAAAAAAGAAACAGGAAGCAAAGAACACATTGTAGATCAAGCTTAACTTCTACATAAGTTGACGTAGTGTCATGAAACAAAAAGCAACTCCTTTGACACGCGTTTACTGTTCTTTTATTGACTATTCGAAGGAGACGACTATCGTGAACGATTAAAATATGGCAAACATGCTTATGCGAAAAACAACATCTTTCATTCGTGATCGAATTGTTCAAGTTCTTTTCATCTCGTCTGTTGTAATGCTGACGAAATTAGATATTGTTAATGTAGATCGAAGTAAAGGAATAATTATTGTAGTTACTTGCAAAATGGTAGAGTACACGGAGAAAATATTGTAAAAATTGCAACATTTTTTAAATTCTGGATCATACAGAATTATGATCAAAATTACTCTGTATTTGTTTAAAAATGTTATGCACGCTTGACTTTTTACTACAAAATTATTGTAATTACTTGAATGTTTTTTTTATATCCTATATCAAGTAGGTAAAGATCGTCAAGAGTTATTTTTATAATAATTTACATGATAATTTCAATATGTTCTCATTTTACAAAAATCATTGTATGTATAAAAGGAAATATATTTTTAACAAATAATTTTTACAATATTTCCTTCGCGTATATTTTTGTTCAATTTCATAAGTTCTATCTGCATGCAAGTGCTCCTGAATCTAGATATCCTGCATATGCGAGGCACACAACACGCATCTCCCCTGTACACGCGGAAATGAAGATTCTCGTTTGGTTTAGCATGGATAGATCGATACGGCCGAATCGAATGTGCGACATTATTAGGAAACCGGATATTCCTCCGACGAGTAATCTGTAAAGACGACGCGTTTACGAGGAGAGAATCACTTCGTTTGCAGTAAAAGGCGACAACAACGCGCCTTCGTGTTTAGGGTGGGACTGTTTTCTCCTTGTCTCTCTCTCTTTCTCTCGCTCGCGTGGCCGGGTAGGGTTCAAGGGCTCGGTAGTGATTCGGATGATGGCGAGAGGGTTCTTCCGTGGAGCACAGGGTGGGCAGAGGTGGATAACGTCCCGGATAACGTTCGGATAACACTCGGATAACGGCGGGATAATTGGTAGCGGTGATCAGAGCGAGTTTTACGATCGGGGAACATGCTCCGCCGTCGCAGTGGAAACTCCTCTCACCCTCCGATCGTGCCCTCTCTCGGGCCGTCTTTTTCTTACGTTCTTATCCGTGGTCGACCGCGTCTTTGTCCTGGCTAGCGTCGCGGAAAAGACCACTAGAGGAAAAGTTCGACCGAGGGGTGGGCAGACTAAACGGTCGAAACGCAGAAAGAGAGAGAGAGAGAGAGAGAGAGAGAGAGAGAGAGAGAAAGAGTGGTCGATTCGCCTCGTATTTTTACGACTGGCCCCCTCATAAACACTCACTGAGTTACGGGTTGTTTGCTCTGCCGAAACTGGGCTTTAGGGGCGCTTTATCCGCCATTCACCATCCGAACGTATCCACGGAACGCGCTCTCTGGGATAGCAAGGAATCGTACTCTTTTTTTTTTTCCGTGCTTCTTCCCCTCTCTCTCTCTCTCTCCCTTTTTCGCCAACTTCTGCAAATGATAGCCCGCGGTCCGCCCTCGCGGACCTTTTGTGCGCGGATGAAAGACGAATCGTGCACCGAAGTGCACTGAACGCTCGAGTATCTTCGCGAGAATCTTCCGCGCGAGTGCCATAAACGTCCGCGCGCCCCTGAAATGTTATTCAAGCTCGTGGACGAATCGTCGATTTGTAAGGATAACGATGCGAGAGAACCGATGGCCATGACGATGTCGTACCACGAAAAACCTTCTGCCGACGAGACACCAGAGGCATTTCGCGTCGCGACAACATCTTCACCCTCCGCGACGAATTTTAAATCGACGTCCAGCCGCGCATTATCGCGAGCGCGTAACGCTCTTTCTTCGAGTTAGCGATGTCGCATACGTGTCGCCAACGAATTCGAGCGACGGTTAAAGAGATATATTCGCGAGGGCAGCAGGAGAGAGAGGGGGGGATGACGGTGGGGGTGGGCGGAGAACCCCAGTATCGGGGGACGACGAGAGCCCGACGACCCGAACGTCGTCGTCGTCCGCGTCGGGTAAAGTGGAAACTCGTGTACGCCAGATTATCATCCCGAGTCAATCCTGATCACAGCTCCATCGCGCCACAAACAGGCGACCCGCGCGACCTTTTCAGCCCTTCCGCCGAGCCCGATGCCACTACGCCGCTCCGTTTTCTCGCACTCCGACCAGGAAACCAGTTTCAGCGACGCACCTTTTGCGCTCCGCGCGATTGAAATCGATGGTGTTACGCGAGAGAGCATAACACTATCGTCCACTCTCTCTCCTCTCTCTCTCTCTCTTTCTCTCTTTTTCTTGCCTTCCGTTTTCGTCCCGCTCGATTATCGTGAGAATGACATGACGAGGATATTTTCGTGAGTGAAATGGACGCGGAGAAAGGGCCGTCGTCGAAGGTCCAGCGAGTTCGTACGTTTCGCGACCATTTTTCCGATTCCTCGGGGACCGTATCCCCTTCCCCGCTTGCCGTTCTCCTCTCTCTCTCTCTTTTCTTTTCTCTTTTTCGCTCTTTCGCACCACCGGCGATCGGCAGTCCATTAAAGCTTAATAGCCGAAGCATTAGGCCCCAGGGCAAATTTTGTTCCAACGGAAGCGAGATAAATTTATCTTTCAAACACTCCTGATCCCCCGCGATTTAGTGAGGGTACACAAAATTCATTACTCCTCCTTTGAACGATTTCGTATCAATGATGGGGATATTCTTGCACATGTCGGTTTTATCAATTTTATCCCGTGCAAATTAGGGCATCAATTTCGAATAATATTCGAAAGACCCGGATAATTATAGTGACAACACTAATGCAAGATGTTGAGATGTTGGAATGTTGAACATATTATATATTAATCGCGATAAACGAGCCCCGCGGTTAAAAATCTAATCAGGTAAAACAGAGGTGTCACTAATTCATATATCATATAAAGTAAAAGTACCAATTCCCGGACATATACCTAGGACATTCTTATCGTTTTGATCTTGAAAAACGAAATATCAAAACTTCCAATATAAATATTCGTATTTGAGGACCAAAACAAAAGTGTCCAGATACGTGTCCAACTATTGATACTTTTTATCTCTTCTTCCAAGCTCTCTCGTGCATCGTATCATTCTATTTCTCACATTCTCAAATTCCTCGTTTCTCCCGCGTTCGTCCATTAATTACGCAGAAATCCCACGAGCGCCTCCGCTGTCTGTCCACACGTACTCGCGAATCGTGCCGCGACTTTTCTCACGCGAGCCCCACGAGAAATCGTATTAGGATGTAGTCACGTTAATTCAGAATGCGTCTCGAGACGACGACGATGACGACGGCGGCGGTAGCGGTGGCGGCGGCGGCGGCGCACGACTTGCCGGGACTCGTCAAGCATGCATATCCACCTCGGTGCGCTCCTCCGTGTCGAGCTAATGATGCGCGTCGGCCGGATCATCAATCATACTTTCATTACGTGGATCGCAGCTGCTCCACATTGACTTCGCGGCCCGCGGGGCATTGTTATTATTCCGAGACGAGAAAGAGAGAGAGAGTGGGAGGGAGGAGAGGGAGAGATTCTCTCGACGCGCACGAGCGCGTTAACGCCGCGTTACACACAATGCGGGCGTGCGGGAATTCCTGCTTATCGTCGATAACGGCTGCGGGAGCCATCGCGATCGCTGCAGTTTATGATTCACCTCGCTCTCCCTAACGATCGTAGATCCGTATCTGCGCGTCGTTCGCGGTGAATGCGCCGCGCGTTTTTCCTCCTCGACGTACGTGCGTGCGTGGGTCGCACCGGCCGCTTGGTATTTCAATTTAATGCTCAAGGTTGTCTCACGAACGCGCGCGTATCTCACGGCGTTCCTGAAGCGCGCACGATCGCGTCCACGATTTTCGTTCGTGGCACTCGCGTCGTTATCTCGACGGAAAAGTGCACGGCGCGTCAAATGAACGATAACGATTCCCGTTCGTAATGAGAGTGCCTATCTGCCCGTCTGGCAGTTAACAATCCTTTGTTCAGCCCGCTCGCGGTAGCGCGCGATTTTCGTTCGCGCGGATACACAACTGCACGTAGGAAGCGGGAACCGGTTTTACGTACTTCAAGTCGTCAAATTAGATGTAATAACGGCGTAAATAGTCTTACGCGAGCTTGAATAATGAGCTTGGGAATTTGAATAATTCGAAGGAAAACAGCGAAGGAGAGACTAAGGGAGGGTGCGGGATATAATTTTATTCGCAGCGATTCATATAATGCGCTTTAGAAACCCGAGATAGAAGCCGACCGAAGTTGCGGAAATAAAATTTATTGTAGCGAGTATCAACACGTCATTATTATTTTATTCGGCTCTTTGAAATATTTAACATTTTTATATTCTCAGTTTTCATTTGGAATAAATTTAACGGGATAGATATCAGTTCGACATCTATTCTAGAATTAGGACGATTTTTCCGTCTCGAGCTTCGTCGCTTCATCGAAGCTTGATCTTTGTAAATAATGCGTACAGCTGGGTGGTTTAGGATTATCTTTTACTTTCGGCGATATAACGTGGAGAGAGGTTCGTCGAAATTAGTGTAAAATTAGTTGCTCACGAGGACAGTAAAGTAAAGATACGCGTCTGGTTTTACCGTCCTCGTCGTTGTCGCCGTCCTCGTCCTCGTCGTCGTCCTGCCTAATACCGCTCATAAAAGCACGATCCCTTTTATAAATCCTCCCTCCATTCAATCATACGCGAGCGCGTAGGCACTCGAACTATAAACTATAAAGCCGCGGCGCGTATCGTTTTACGACGTACAAGCTGCCGCCGTGTGTCCCCTTCGCGCGCACGCGAGATTCTATTAGGTTTATATCGCGCGAGAGAGAACTGTGCCACACACGCGCTCAGAACAGGAAGGATACTACCCGGGAAATACGCCACCGATACAGCGCGCGTTATCATGCCGGCGAATCTCGCCAGTGCAATGCGGCAGTATAATATAATTTAATTAAAGAAATTCGTAATTCGCGTTCACTCTTGCCTTACGTGTCGCCTGTTCGTCGCGCGAGATTGCGTCGAGCGGATAACGTATCGCTGTTTCCGGTTTACGTACGGACGCGACAGACGTTTGTTATCGTTAATTACATCGAGACGGATTACCGTGCGTGTAATCGCGGGATTCAATCAGCTTGCAATTGAATTTAATATAAATAATTACGAACACGTATACTTGTTAATTCAAAGTGCACACACAGAGTCTCCGCGAGGAGAAAGTCTACCCGTTGCGATTATACGGTGTACAAACAGCCGCGTCGTGTCCCCGACTGGCGGGAAATGAAACTGTGAGTTTTTTCCCTTGGGCGAACTTCCGCGCAAGTTCGCGAAAATTAATTTATCGGCCAAGGAGTTCATGAGAGACAGTTAATATGAAGAGAAAATACATTGCGATGTGTTCGCGCGTGCGCGCGCGAGAAGTCTAATTACGAGGTAGGTGAGGCGGCTCCACTCTCTCCAATTGATTCTGCATTCTCTCTCCCCGATAGAATAGCTTCAATTCGCGGGCATTCGTCGACAAAAAGAAAGAATGAAAAAAAGAAGGGGAAAAAGAAGAAAGAAAAGTGTAGCTAGATTTTTCCTATGTGGTGGAGTTTCGGTGCGCCAAGCTACCCCACGCTTTCTAACGTCAAAACTGTATACAGTTACAGCGCCGGTAACACCGGTAGAATCGTCGCCCCCTCACGTGCTACCGGAACGACGCAGTAAAAACGTAACAGCGGCACCAAAGTACCGTAAAGCTGCGACCGTACGGTGCATTTCGTGACGATGCCGCGATAAAAGGCGTCAGCCACCTCCAACAGCAACGACACGGCCCAAGTATATTCGTCGGGTTTCTTTCTTCCAGAGCTTGGTCTGCTCTTGTGTTTCGCCAGATGATCGCCGGCATCGCGTCGTCATTGTCGGATTGATTATCACTAAGTCGCACCCAACGTATAATTATATGTCGCCATTGAAACATCGAATTAGATTCATTCTATGAACAAAGATCGAAATGACACTCGTTGTTTAACTCCAGGAGTGCATGACTAAGTTTTACTCGTACTGAAGCTATACTAATATTTATTTCTCATCTAGAGAGAATATTATAGTTTTCTTTTTCTACATAAATTCCTTTCAAATTTTGCTGTTTCAAAAAAGTAGTGCAAGTAAACTGTCAGTAAGATGAGACAACATAGGAAAAAATTTCAGTTTCTAAAATATAAATAGCATATATGAAAAATAAAAGGATAGTTAATTATTGCAGAATGTCGATTTTATATTACTTTTTACTATAAAATTCTCTCCGTGCATTTAAATCGATATATCACTGTTTTTTTGTGAGCTATTATTTGAATGAGTAAAAATTCAAATTATCTGAATAAGTAAAGATGACTAAATCTTGTCTCTACATTAATAGTACCATAGATAATCACTACCTCTTTAGAGTTAAGGCTTTCAGCACGAGTAAATGTTACTGACGCAATCTTTCTAGAGTTAATATCGCGCGCTCCATCAAGATTTAGGCTGGTGTCATCAGGTCGAGGATCGTCGAAATATTCGACGTTACACGACGTATAATTAAAGTGCGAAACGACGAGCGACGACTCGCGTTCTCGCTTTGTAGTTGTGGCGCCAAGTATCTAATTACGACGCGGACGGTTAATCTCTCGGTAAAAGGTCTCCCACACATGCGTCTAGTTTCTACTGGCGAAAGACTGGTGGCCACAGCGCGATGAATGATCTATTCACTGATTTCTGTCGCGCGCGCAGCTCGTTTCTGCGCGCCGCAGTAATTACTCTTTCCCGGTATACGCGGCTCACCACCGTCGCCGTCGTTGTCCTCCTCGGCGATAAACGACTTCCCACGAATTGCCTCCCGCTATATAATCTCAATAAACATCGTTCATCCGCGCGCGCTCGCCTCCCTCCCTCATCCCTTTCGGTTGCTTTACGAGTCGGCGTTCGTCTTGAACGTTCGAGAGAAAGAGAGAGGCAAGTTGAGAGTCGCGATGTATCCATCCGCGATGTCTTAATTGCTGGTTTTGCTCATTATCCGCCACATACTGCCGACGGTAGTCGTCGAGGGTCAAGAGGAGCCGCGAGAGAGTTCACAGTCGTAGATCAACGCGAGCAACGGCTGTCTTTTCCGACTACGCCCGGCGCCTTTTCACGCCGGATTTCGTGGAAGCTCAATTGTCATTTACGACTCGCCTTCTCGTCTGTCGAAGATCGATGGGTCACCACCATACTTGTGATCAGAGTTCACTGAGAAATTGTTCATTCTGCGAGCTCAGATGCCGAATATTTTTTCTCTCTTTCGCGAAGTATAGAAAAGATGGCGGAATCAATTAGAACTGCTTTCAGCACTCCGTGAAAATTTATAGTCGTTCAGCTGCGTTAGGGGTAGGAATATGCGGGGTCGAGGCGTACGCTCTTTAAGATATACTCCATCGTGTTCGAGGGCTTCCTTCTCGCCGCAGCATCGAATATTCCGTTCAGTGGTGCGGTACTGAAACGCACCCTACTCTACTGCGCGAATCTAGTCGCGGACCATTCGTCACGCACTCGCTAAGAGAGCCGCTCGGCCTCGATAACGTCGCTTGCTCCCTTCGTCTCTCTCTCTCTCTTTCTCTCTCTCTCTCTCTCTCTCTCTCTCTCTCCCTCTCTCCTTCCCTTTCTCGCGTCCGACGGATATAACCGCGTTGGTTTGCGGAACGCGCTATCTGACTGCCGAAGGTCCCTTGGAGGAGAACCCCCCGCTCGACCTATGCTGGGACCAAGCCGATATATAGCGCATCCACTCCATCTCACTTGGCCGCTACCTCCCTGCCCTCGCGTCGACCACTGCTCCGACAACCCCCTCGGTCTTTTTCAACCCCTCGCGTTCCCCTTAACGCGCCCTCCTTCGTCGTTCTTCGTGATCCTTCCTCCTCTGCTCAGCCACCGGATCGGCCGGCGTCGTCCCTTCCGCGAGGGCCATCAATCAAGGTTGTCAATTTGTAATGGCGATTCTCTGTGTCCATCTCGGGTGGGTCCAGACAGTCCACCCTACACCTTCCCTCCGTCCACCCCTCGCGCGATCTCCTCTCTGTCTCCTTCCTTCGTGCAGTCTCGCACTACTCCGTATACGACTAACCCCGCTTGAGGGACGCGGGAGAAAGGGAGAAAAGAGAGACATAGAGAGAAAGAGCGAGAGGGGAGGAAGGAAGGAAGGAGAGGGAGGAAAGGGAGGAAGGGGGATGGCGGATTCTACGGAGCTGGACACCAGCCCGCTGTAAACGTTCCTGCTGGCACTGATGGGATATCGGCGGACGGAGAAAAAGAGAAAGCCCGCCGTCGAGTTTAACGTCCCCCGTGGACCCCGACGCGCTAAATAAAATGGATGTTCTGGGGTCGGGAATCGGGAGAAATTGCACGGTGGATCCCCCTAAAATGTCACCGGAGGCGCCGACACCGACTGCTCGATGGTCGCCCCGACGCTGATGCGTCGAAACGCGCTCGATCTCGACCGATCCCATTTGATTTCGCCGAAATGGGCGCTCCGCTTTATCGCGACACTGATTCGCGCGAATTTTTCTTACCGAATTTCCCGCGGTCCTCTCGAATCTCGCGCGTCGCTCAGTCCACTCGGGCAATCGCTCCTCTTTTTGGCGACCCAAATCGAGCGCGATCATCATTTGCGAAACCGTAATGTCGTCCGCTGACAATTCATGAACGATTAAGTGTAAGCGCGCGCGCGCGGCTCAGTTTTATTCGTCCAACTGTTTCTTGAGTGCATATAATTCGCCTAAAATTCTGAAACTCGACCATACTGCTGGAAGTCGCCACCGAGAAGAGTCTGTATCGAGAAAGCCAGTAATAGAGAAGGAGAGAGAAAGAAAGAAAGAAAGGAAGAGAGAGAGAGAGAGAGAGAGAGAGAGAGAGAGAGAGAGAGACAGACAGAAAGA
>NW_022639493.1:346126-347795 GCF_010583005.1 Odontomachus brunneus | reverse complement strand
GAGAGAGAGAGAGAGAGAGAGAGAGAGAAAGGAGTAGAGGATGAACGAGCTCGATCGAGCAGCCCGAGTAGAGACGATTTCTTCCCTCGTCGTGTCCCCATCGACCGTCGCCGAGGTCTTTTTTTTTCTCTACGTTTCGCGTCACGTAGACGTGATATAGAGTTACTTAGAGAGCCGATCCCCCGCGCATTACGGCCCTAACGTTCGAAAGGTGCTGGAACGGATCCTCATACGACATAGATCATACGTTAATTGAAATGGGGTGCATGCGCGCCAGTCGTCGAATACAAACGACCGACTTATAGAAATGTTATTATTTGCTGCCGTGGGGCGAGGAGGAGAGAGAAAGAGAGAGAGACAGAATAACGGGGACACGGCCGGGCTTAACGGAGGAAATTGCGTGGCCGTTTGTATCAACGTTTTCGATGAGCTCGGCGTGTAGTGTAACCCGACGAGAGACCCCGTAGAATTGCTTCTTTTCGCTGCAAATGAGGAAAGATCGCCGATTGCGGGAACGGACGCGTCAAGGATCGAACCATCCTCGGCACGTGTGTTACGTGTGGAGAAAGAAAGCGCAAGCGATATACGCGCACAAAGTGTGCGATACGTAAAATCTCTACGCTCGAGGCACTCGCACGCGTTGCACGCAAGCATGAGAGAGATATTCGTATGATTGTACAATTGCATTTCGTACACTCAATGATTTTCCCTACGTTTCCGCGATTTTACATGCACCAAATCCAAATATTGATATGTTAATGCAGTGAGAATTTTATAATAAAAATTACTATAAAATTTCGTAACGAAGGAATAAATCGATATTCTGCTGTAATCTATTATCCTTTCGTTCTACATATGCCATTTATATTTCAGGAACTAAAATGTGTTGTTAAAAAATTTGCAAAATTTACTATGATCCTTACTCTCTATATTTCTAGAAGAAATCTCACTCAAAACGAGCGAAAAGTGGCAGCATTTTCACTCAAAGCGATACTGAAAATGCTGTCACTGGAAAAAACGAGTGAATGCGATCCACTCATGTTTAGAGTGGATTCTGACTCTACATGAACGAATGTTTCAATGAATTGGAATGAATATGTTCTTGTGACGGTGGAGTATATCGGATTCGCTCTTCAATCCCGAGTGAAAATATTCACTCGATGATTCGAAGTGGAAAATTCATTCTATGCGAGTGAAAAGTCATCCGAATAACTTGGTAATCACTCTACTTTTCAAATGAGGTCTTATTGCAAGAAATTTAGAAAGTAGCAAGACAGAACTTACCGACACTGTCTATTACTGCACTACTAAAAAGTAAAATTAAATAGAATTTATATGAACTTAGTAAAATTGAATAGAATTTACATGAACAAAAAAAACTATAACATTCTCTCTGTATATAATTGAAAGATCAATTACAAGCTGGCAATAACGACTCTTAGCAGACCCCATTGCCTTCATGTAATTACGAAGTGCTAGAAGCTGCCGGTGGTATCGCGCGCGAGCCATTAATGCTCGGCTGAACGTAACAATAATTCGCGAGCGGCCGTCCCTAACTGCCGAACTTTGATCCATTCCATGTAAACGAGCCGAGGGTCCATTTCGTTACGCGTACGTATATATATATATATATATATATATATATATATATATATATATATATATATAT
>NW_022639493.1:341092-345638 GCF_010583005.1 Odontomachus brunneus | reverse complement strand
TATATATATATATATATATATATATATATATATATATATATATATATATAAATTGGCACAGGACAGGGGGGGAAAGGCGAAGGGGCGCGGGAGTCGCTCGGACACGGAAATGAAGTCTTGGACGGTCACGATCAGTATGAAAAGATAAGGTCCGAGTTCTCGAGGGCGCTGGACAACGCCCTTTCTCCCTCGCGCGCTCCTCGAGCTTCTCTCTGTCTCTCTTTCTCCTTTCCCCTCTCATATACGCTTTCCACTCCGCCAGCGAGATTTTTCATGGCGCGGATCGCGTCCGGTGTATCAAGCCATACCCAGAAGGCTGGAGCCTCCACGTAGTACGAAGAGGGTGGCCCTATCTTATCGGCGTAGCCATAATGGCCTGTTCTATCTCATCTCCAGTCTCGTTGACCGTTTGCCCCTAGACCACTTTCGCCATCAAGGCTCCACCACGGTAGTAATGGCGACCAGGAAGAAACCTGGCTCGCCGCTCCGGCCGAGCGTCGTACGTTGTGAAAGAGGGAAAAGATCGGTATCGTGGAAACGCATCGGCCGGCCGCGACGCTGCCGCCGGGGCCGTTAAGTGGCTCTATCGGGCATCGAATTGAAGTAGCTCGGACGTTGCACGAATCGTGCGCCACGATCCCGCCCGTACGTAAGTTGTACATTTCATTTTGCGCGCCGATACCGTCTCGTCGCCGCGGACGAGCAAACCGCGAGCGAAAAACGGCATCGATCGGCCGGGACTTGAAGTCGCCGAATGGAGGTGGCCGGCTGGAATTCCTAACTCTCCTCGCGTTAATTGCGCCGCAACGAACTGCAAATTCATCGCGGGCGCGTTGCATTATAGACGCGCGCGTGAGACGCGTTCGAACTCGCGCGGTAATGAAGCGCGACGCGGTAAATGCCAGGTCGCGCGCGGCGCAGCACGATGCATTAACGAGGCTGATGGACCATTCGATGGAGCGCCGCCGCGTCGGCGGTCGTGGCGGTAATAAGCTCGATAAAGAGCTTTATATAAAACGCGCCGTGTGCACGGTTCGTTGGTCGATCGCGCGCTTGGCCGATGCGTTCGCGCTGGCCCCTCGTTCTCAAGCGCGCCCGCGCTTAAGAAAAAGATAGGAAGTTGAACGCGGGAGGAACATATTGACGAGGCTGACTGGCTATTAAGCACCTTTATCGCCCATCGGCCGTCGGCCGTCTCGGAGGTTCCGCGCCCGCGCGCCGTGAAATAAAGTTGTCCGTAAAGTGCATTTCATCTCTACTCGGCGAGCGCGCGGCGCCCGAGTTAGCCGGGGACTCGATTAAGGAATGGCACGCTAAGTAATTACACCGGCGCGATATCGACCTCCGGATCGATCCTACCTGACCCGGAAAAAGCCCGGCGGAGGGAGGGAGGGCGGGCGGGCCGGCGGGGAATCGTTACCCGCGGCGAATTATACTGCACATTCAGTCAGACGAAACGGAGGAGAGTTCCACTCCGCTCGGAGTTCCCTCCGCGACATTTAAACGACCAGCCAGCCACCGTCGGAGCTTATTTATGTCTGTCGTAAGGAGAGACACTTCCGACGTTTGTGGCTCTCATAACCTCCGTTTATTGACACTGTTAAGAATGGTTCCTATAATCCGCGGATCAGGCTTTGAGCCTGTGACGGCGGACGCGACTCACGACGCGCGACGCGCCGCGCCGTTAAACGCGCCTCACCGAGCCAGGTGTGCGAATTTCATAGTTTTATGTTCAATTTTAATAATGCCGTCGTGCGCGTAACTCTTTCTCTCTTTCTCTCTCTCTCTCTCTCTCTCTCTCTCTCTCTCTCTCTCGTTAGACTCGTCATACTCTAGCTACAATTACAATCGCCGCGAACGATTCACTGGGGAACTCGGTGTGAGTTTTACAGCGCTCTTCGTAATTTCGAGTGCGTGTCATCGGGCAAACTTTCTCCCGCCGGCGTAACACTCGCGCATTCAAGTTGTAAAAATAGAAACGAGTCTTTTAGCGGACATAATACCGTAGACACACACAGTCTATAATAATCCCTCGTATTTCAGCGATAACGGCCCGTAATCCGCGTTTTATTACATTCGGCACTGATAAAAAGTGGATTTGAATGTCGCCCGTCTATCTCGTGGTCATTGTTGCTCGTTTCTTCGACAGCGCTCGAAACGGATCGGCCAACGTCGCGGAGTCCGCCGCCTCTGCATCGCGGCAGGTTCAGCCCGATTATCATAATTTATAGCCGATGGGTTAATTAAAATATCTAAATACTATACGCGCCGTATATAAAATGCGATAATATATACCTCCATAAAGAGTCCTCCCCGTTCCTTATGCTTCGTACCTTATAAATATTAAGTGGTTTATGGACACTGCAACATTCTCCCCCCTCCCCTCGCCCTCCCGCGCTCCTCGGCCTTCGATCATTAATTATTTATCGCGTCAACCGCGGAGCCAGTCAGCCGCGGGCGCAGTCGTCAGGTTTTATCGAGACGCCCGGCGGATTTAGCGAATCGCGACGCGACGCGTCGCTGACAGAAATTTATGTCAATTCGCGACGGTGCGGGCGCGCGGCGCCGAGGAAAAGGGCCTGCCGCTTGAAGAACTGGGTTAAAATATGCCAACGCCGCCGCGAACCCGAAGAGTAGGGCAAATTAATTTCGGGGCTTGCCGCAAGGACGATCATCCATAAATGCAACAGCTTCTTCTTTGTCCCCCTCGTCGCTTCGTGCGCCCTCCCCCGGCCGCCGATCCGTCCACCGGCGTCTCTTGCGCGAGCGCGCGCAAGAGAAAAAAGCTACCTCGCAATAATCGTGATTTATGTATTCATTACCGACTAGTACCTCGATGTTTGCACGCTTTTCGAGACTGCCGGCGCCGCTGGATATTCGCCTGGACGTTGCAGTTTGTTTCCAATTTAGAGAGCGTTTTTCAACAGCGCGTATTATTGCGCGATACTCCGCTCGTCGATTATTCTCCAAAACTACCGTGGATCGCGATGCAATGCAGGCACATGCACACACAGTTGGTCCACCCGCGTTCAATTCGAATGGCCCGATTATTTTGTGAATTTCTTTATTATTGAGGTAAAAGTTATTTTCTTCTAATTTTGCAGAATTCACGTGAATTCTCCTGTGGTCTCGCGATCAAAGTGGCTCACTCAAGAGGGTGCTGGATACCGACATAATGCGGCTTTCGTTTTTTGCACCGTTTTTCCATTTGATTATATAGAACTGCAAGTGCTTATACAGAATGAAAGTACAAGTGTATGGCAGAGTATCTAATGTTATACCAAAAGCAAAATTTTAAAACAATTTTTCATGTAACACGGAGTATTTCACATTCATTGACACTTGTGCTTTTATACTCTGTATAACCATTTGCAATTCTCGAAGACCAGATAGAAAAAGAGTGTAAAATACAAGTTACGTCTGTACATCCAGCATCCTCTTAAATGATTATTGCTCACGAATACGAGAACGACGGAACGTCAGCTATTCACGTGCAACGGGCATTCGCGCGTTTTCGCCCGGTACGCGCCGATCTCCCCCGGTGATTTCCGTTGCCAACGTTCCCTGGACGTTTCGCGGATGAGATATGCCTGAGCCTCGTAACGGCAGCTGGGCCGATCGATGTCCGCGCACGGTTAGTGGATATCCGAGTAGTAGAGCGAGTAGAACGTCGGAAAGAACCGAAACGGTCGGGCGGGCGGGCGCGCGCGCGGGTTGGACGTTAGGAAAGGGAAGTTGCTTGCTGGAGACAGCGGAAGAAAAATAGCGGAAGTCATCGACCTCCGAGGGGCTATATATCAGAGAGGGTCGCGGGAGGAGGGTGGAGGGACCCAGCGAGTGCTAGTGTGCGAGCACTCTCGTGCACGTGTAAAGATACCGCGCACGTCCGTGTGCGAGGGATAAGTGGAAAGGGTAAAAGGGGGCGAGTTTTCGTGCGATTCGCGAAGTGTGTACCGCGACGAGCGGCGAGGAGCACGAGGGCGATGAAGAATTAGGACGAGAAGAAGAGGGAAGGACGAAAGGAGGAGGAGAAAAGAGGGATTAGATAGTAGGAAGAATCTAGGATAGTAGTCTTAGCGTTTCATCATCCGACCGAGGCGAAGACAACGACAACGTCGCGCGGTCGGTGGTTTCGCTCCTTTTCGCTCTCCTTTTCGCACTCCTGCCCCCGCCGCGTCGCTGCCGGGTTTATCTTAAATGAGACTCCGGGTGGGCTTAAGTCGGCTTGCCGAGGTTACCGCGGCTGCCTTTTACTCGCGCCAGGATATATCTCTGATTGATTAAATTCCTGCAATTACGTCGCGCCGTATATCACGCCGGCAATTCGCCCGCCCACAACCCACGGTGAGAGCGCGTTCAACAAAATCGGGATTCGGACAGCGAGACGCGTCAAGATTGCCCTCCATCGGCGAATTCGCGTCAGCGGCACGTTTTAGGGTCGATCGCGGCAGGACATTCTGGCGGCACAGTAGCGGCCGGACATTGACTGGATTGACGAGGTTAATATTAGCTCCCCTCCTCTCCCCCCCCCCCCCCCCCCCCCGAA
>NW_022639493.1:333807-341077 GCF_010583005.1 Odontomachus brunneus | reverse complement strand
CCCTCGCCTCCCGAATAGCGTGCCTGTTAATAATAACAATATATGTTGTCGCGCATGTCTGACTGTCGAGCAACGGAACGTGAAAGTGACCGCGGGAGTTACAGTCACGTGATGACGTTAACGCGTGCATACGATGATGCATTTTTCATGTTAGCTACCTTCGATCGTGCTCGTGCGCGTCGCGACATTTTATTCCAAAAAAAGGTACAAATGCAATGCATATAAATGTATTGTGTTAATATTGAATCACTCTTCTGATCTCTCTTTCTCTCTCCCCCCTCTCTCTCTCTCTCTCTCTCTCTCTCTCTCTCTCTCATTTTCCGGGCGCGTCCGCGTTTAAACGATATGATATTTGGCACAGCGCACTTTAACGGCCGCGCATAGCCGCGTATACGTTATTTCTATTATTATCGCAGTCACTATTATTATATTTGACAAGGGCGCGCGTGGATATACAGTGTCAGAAATATACAATGTAAATTACGGCACACGCTTTGACAATGCAGCGCGAATCCGAATAAGCGATGCGCAACAATGCCAAACGATTTCCGCAATTGTTGCCATTACCGTTTTAATCATAGCATTTACGAACGCACCGGTCTCAACAATGGTAATGCCGCCGAATCGGCGGAGATACATTGTTACTACGTCACAATACAACGACGCAACGACACCGATATTATTTTCCGGCTCGACGACATTATCTGCAATCACCGTCGAAATGAACAATGCGTGGAAGCGAGGAGAAACGGTCGCGCGGAGGGAAAAAGCGAGCCCGTAAAGAGCTCGCATAGAGCAAAAAAAAACAGAGACAGAGCGTGGGTAGCATGTAAGAGAGAGAGAGGCACAGAAAGAGAGCTAGAGACAGAGAGAGAGAGAGAGAGAGAGAGAGAGAGAGAGAGAGAGAGAGAAAGAGAGCGAGAGAGAGAGAATGAGAGAGAAAGACAGAGAGGAACGAGACAGGGAGGGTGATGTAGAGGGAACGAGAGAGTAGGAGACCAGGCAGCAGCCGGGCGGATGAGTTATTAGATCCGGCGTATCCGGTATTGCGTCGCGGATGACCAATAGTTTCATCGAGGGATTGTTGAAGGTTCCGGAGCACATTTCCGACTTCCGCCAAGCGAATCGTCCTTCCGCCTGTCCCTACTACTTCTTCTTCGTCTTCTTCTCGTCGTTGTCGTTAACGTACTGCCTCTATCGCCAACCTCCGAAATCTGCCGTTCGCGAGACGCGAAAGTTAACTCCTCTGGTCCCAAAGAAATAGAGAGAAAGAGGAAAGAGACAGGAAGGCCCCAACTTCTCTGGACGTCGCTAGCCACGACGTTTCGTTCTGCTTTCTCCCTGTCGCACCGCCATCGTTCGTCCTGAGTAGTTTGGCTCTTGGACGATATTGCCGCCCTTGTGGAAGCGTCTTCGCGACGATACCGACCCGCGTCGTACGTTCTCGTTCCGCACTCCATGAGGAACGCGCGGGGCTTCCAGACACGTCGCTGCTGTTTCGAGAAATGCCATTAGAGTAATAGGATGGACGTAAGACTGTGTATCGGTGCTGGTTGCGCGGAGAGGTATTGCGCGGAAGTAGCGAGATCGATACTCTTGTATCGACGATATTCTTGTATGTTTACTCGCCAGCGCGATCGAATATCTGAGACATCTTTCGTCCATCGTTTATTCAGATACCGAAAATCACTGAGATTGAACGGATTACGACATCAGGATGAATTTCGAAAAGAAGCGCGACGGTATCCTTCGCGTTTCCATAATTTTCGCGCATTTTATACCTTTCTGCTTTTACTGTATTCGAGTGGACAAAGATTTACTGTGTGTATACTATGCGGATATATTCTCTGTTCGTTTTATCGACTCCTTTCTTATTTCTACTTTGAATATCTTTTCTCGATATACTTTAAAATGTTCTTATACGATGTTGTGATACTGGTTGGAGAGAAGTTCCGCGATTACTATTTTATTGTGAGAAAATAAGGAAGGAGAGTCCGGGGAACGTCCATGTTCGCGGACGTGTCTTCTAAAAGGCTCCAACGAATATTATCGTATCGTGCCTAATTTACCGTCAAGCGAGACATTTGCATTTCACGTATCCCCCAGCTGGTTCCACTGCAGTGGTGCCTGATATAATGATACGCGATAACGCGCGCGCAGCAGCGCGACACTCGAGGAATATTTAATCGGGAATAACCGCCGATCGAGAGGTGAGAGAGAACGCCACGCTGATCGGTGTAATTGAATTAATAAGCGACACGGAATGAATATACGCGAGGCGTTACGACTTGTCAGACGGAGCCTTACGAAAGTGAAACCCGACAATTTGCCCGACCCGGTTTAACCAGCTAATCCTTCGCACCGGCGCTCCGGTACGCCGCAGTCCTCGAGTACTTCTTCGTGGAACCTTTTCGTCGAGCACTTAGCGCTCTCCATGCCTCGCTCGCTAATTAAGTCGTCAATTCCGAGCGGGTCGTCGGGACGAGGTGGAACTTGGGTGCTTCCTTTAAATCTTGAGCGGAAGTTCGTTACTACACTCGGCCACGGTGAACTCCGGAAACTGATGGTTGTTACTTAGACTGCTCATATCTGTCATGGTTTCCCTCGCTCTCTTCCTCACGGTGTCCTTGCCGTGCTTCGCTTCTCTGCTCTCTCTCCCTCTCTACTCTGCTCCCCCTCTCTTCATTCCTCTCCCTTCGCCCGTTCGCGGTTTTAGCACCCTCCTACGCGAAAGCTCCTGGAAACTCCGTCGGTAACGTTAGGTCGGGTTATACCGAACTCTCTCGCCGGCGAGGAAGAGAACTCGGCTTGAACTCCGACGGAACTCCGGACGGAAACTCGGCGTGAACACTCGGCGTGTCGTCGCCAACTAAGTTGGAGAGCGCCACCCACTAACCTCCGTAAGGATTCCTCGCTCGTCTAGGCACCGGTGGCAGCCGGAGTAGTCCGACCACCTTACACGCCTCTGGCCGTATCTACGCTCCCGGCACTCCGCCTACCGCTACGTACGCGGCCAGGCATCCAGCCAGGCCGCAACCATAAGTTACTACTAATGTTGTTCCCATGTTCCGCGGCCGAATTCATCGGAAGGGATTTCGGCCGGCTGCCCGCCCGGCCTTGTAAAACTCCCGCGCGACCTCTCTCATTAACCCCATCGTCGTGGTTCCGGGCATAAACCGGAACGTAATTCTACCTCGCGAGCTCGTCCGCACTTCTCCGCCGGTATTTAGACGGATTTGAAGTCGCGGCGCGCTGACATCATATTCGCCTACCTACCCGGCGATTTCGGAATGAACGAGGAAGAGAGTGCGAGAGAGGGTGCCTGCGGGGAAACTTGCTCGCAGGCTTCGCGTAAACTTCGGTAACGACGCTGGAACGCGCCGTGAAAACGTATCCACTTGCGAAGTAGTTCATCCTTAAGCCCCTACTTATTTTCTTCCCGTACTTCGGAGAGGAAGCGGCGGTTCCGTCTCGCGGCCGAACTTCGACGTTCCGCCGCCTCGAATGAGTCTGTCGCGAAAGTTTAATTAGATCCACCTTGAGGCAATTCCAGGCCGTTCTGCCATCGGTCGCCCGGTAGCAAGTTAATGAGTCGGTAGCAAATTTCATTCAGTTACGAAGATAGTGCCCTTAATGGCTATGAGAAAATACCCCGACTATCGTCCTGTTAGTTGCCGCGTTTCTGACGGAATATTAACGGTTTACCACACGCATACGGGTACCACGCCAAGATCTTGCGGATCTTACGTATCTAGGCGAATGTGCAAACACTACACCATCTAATCGAAAGTTAAATTTCCCACGCACCGTGTAAGATCCTCCCGCAAATTTCTCCCTATATTTCTGAGTGCCCGCAGCGTAATACTGCAGTTGCAATCGCATATCGAGATTGCAATTTCGCCAGAGAACGATTTCACAATTCTTGGGAACGAGCTTTTTTTATTCACATCCGAGCGAGTTACCGAATTGGCGAAGAATCTGCAAACAATTCTCATCCCGAACGGAGCGCGCTTTTTCAGTGATTTAGCGGAATGACGATTAACGATCACCACCTCATTTTCCACCATCCCGCGACGAGTTTGCCTAAGTAAATTACCAGTCACAGGATAGTACAGGCTTTCTAGCTGACGGATCCCCATGTGACGACAGGAGGGATGGGGGGGAAGTCGGTAGCTTTGCGGATTTACGTGATACCGAAATACAAGCGGCGAGCCTCGCAACCCGGGGGAACTTTATTGCATTACGCCATGCGGCGTTTTTCCTATCACCGTGCGGTCTCGTTGCGCCGTTAGCTGTTAACCTCACCGAATTGACCCTACTCCGACTCGGCTCGGCCCGGGACGGAAATAACGTCCTTCGTCCTGCGCGGTATCCGCCGCGTCGGAGAATCAACGAATTCCCTGGATGACTCTGAAGAGCCGCGCGAGGATTCCCAGCGTCGTAAGAACGGCCATTAAGGCGGCGATAATAGCCGGCGATAATTCGCCTTTGTTAATTAAAGCGTAACGAGGCGATAGCTCAAAGGTTTCATACAGTGGATCTGGCCGCTCAAGATCTTCATCTTTGATCCTCCGCAATGCGACTCATGATTTATTCACAGGAAATTTCTGGAACACCTTTACAGATCCCGATTTTATCTCGAGGCAAACTCTCCGTCGGGATTTCTTTTATTGCCGCGCGAGATTCCGATCGGTCGAGATCGCGAAATATCTTCGCTCTCTTTCGCCTTGCCCTTTAACATTTCGAGTATTACACGAGCAAGCGTCGTGACAGCGACACGCTTCTCACCTCACTAGTCGTGTCGCAAACCTGCGCGCAAACTGCACCTCAACGACATTAATTCTGAGCAGCTAACTCTATGGCGTGTATTAATAGTTGTCATTTGAAACTTGTCTTATGTGAGATGCTCTTTATTCAAAGTTAGATTCAAGTTCTTCGATCGAATTACAGTTTGTATGTGATCTTTATAATATCGTGATTCAACTGGAATTGAATCCTCATCCAACTCTGAATTCAATCTGCACTGAGAAAAAATATTTGAAAATTTATTTGTGAGATATAAGGTTTAAGGTTCTGTGAATAAATTTCCAATTTCTTTTTTTCAATGTGAATATTACATTTGAGGCAAGTTTCAAGTAGCGACTGTTAACACGGGCCTATATCTTCAACAATGGATCTTCCATACCGTATCACAGCGCTCGGTATTAATTAAATATGCATTGCCACTTGAGGTTGTTTACACGTAGCGAAGCTCTTCCATCGATACGTGGACGATTTATGCGCAGGCAATCGATCCAATCGATATTGAATCGCATCTTGCTTCAGGCGAACGCTCCGTGCACCGCCGGGAGTCTTCGCAATTTGCGAGCGTAGAGAAAGGGACGACTTCGCGAGTGGAATTCTCGCGGGCATCACTGGGTTGCTCTCCCCCTTTCCTCACCCCTCCGTGTACTCCCCTCGCGCTAGTTGCAACCCGGTCCGGGTTCCTTCGTGGCTTCTCTCCCGTCGACGTTGCAAAGAGAAGAGCGATTCCTTAATTTCCCATATTGTGGTTCGTCCCGGCTATCCCGGGACGCCCCGCTGCGTTATAGCGCGGTTTAATCACACTACAAGCGCGCATCCCTCGTTAGCGGGATATCGTACCCGCGGTGGCTATAATACGAGGCTACATTCCGCGCGGCGGACGCGCCGCGAGATACGGCATGCCGTACAGGACGTTTCCAACGTCGGTAATAACCTTCCGAGTTGTTCGCCGAGGAACGGGGGGGAACAAATCGGCGCTCGCGAACTCGCGCTCATGCGGATCTGGAGTTGACGCGAATTCTCCCGGATGAGCCTCTCGTTCCGACACAGTAATTCGCTTCTTTCGAGCCGCGGCTCGAAAAAATTCTCCAAGACCCTCGTTATTCCTTTCCTTCCGATTTTCACGCAAAAATCTTGCCCCAGAATGCCAGTGCGTTTTTTGGATGGACCATGAGACCGCGAGACGCCGCGACGCGCCGTCGAAAACATTCGGGACGCCCTGAACGCGTCGCCGCTGCCGATGTCTCGTTGGATCTATAATGATCTTCCGTGCTCGCCGAGTGGGAAGAGCCGAGTGAGGTACGAGGACCGCCGTCACGACGGAGAGAACGCGTACACGCTTGAAAAACACTCTTAAGGAAACCGGGGAAGGAGTGAGACAGAGCGCGGGCGGGCGCGGTGGGAGACGCTCGCAATAATTGTGATTTACGGTTCGGTCGCTGGCAAAGTAAAGCGCGGCGAGTTCGTTTGAAACGGTGGCACGACGGCGCGGAAGAACTTGTCTCCCAGAGTGAGACGGTGAAAAAGGCGGCCGCGAGGGTGGGTTGCGACGACAACGACGGCGGTGGCAGGGCCAGGCGCAAGAGGAGAGGGAAAATCGTAAGAGATCGCGGGTTTCCTGCTTTTTGACAAATCGCCGATGGAAAATCCAACGGCCCGGCCGTGGGAAAGCGCGGTAAAGCCGCTCCGCGGAGCGTGCCTGGGAGAATGACGCTCCGACGTTGCGAACGCCTTAATTGGCACTCTTTTCCGCGAGCTCCCGGAAGCGGCGGCTTAATTAGCAAAGCTCGTAATTCCGTTTCGCGCTGCCGCGAGCAGAGTCGGATCTCTTATTAAGCGTACCCACGATTCCTCTGATCGATATACTGCGCGCTCTCGCGCCACAATCTCTTGCGATGCGTTTTACGACCCGCTAAATCCTGCAGAAATGAGAGAAGGAAAAGAAGAAATTCGTCAATAGCCGTGTCTCTCGTTCCCAACGATGCGGGGAGATGCGTCGGCTCGCAAAATTCGCTCCGAGATAAAGCAGCGCGCGGCTTGATACACGGGGCTCGATAGTGCTGCAGTGACTAACTGTGTATTATATCGGGGGATGCAGGTTGGATTTTAGCATAAGAAAGGCTTAGCGGAGCATTTCGACAATGGCGCTCGGGCCCTTGTGCCTTTCGGATCTCGGCGACGCTCGTCCGCCTGCTCCTTCTCTCTCTCTCTCTCTCTTGCCGCCTTCGTCTCGCTCGTGTCGTCGCGCCTCGTCGGGACGAGCGTGTATTGGAGTGCGGAGGGTAGGACGCAATCAGTGCCCTTGATTTATCGTGGCAATATACATTAAGATACCGACATTAAAACTAGGGGAGTCTCCCGTGGATTCCGAGGCTCCATTACCGCTTTAGGACGGCGAGAAAGAGAAAGAGAGAGAGAGAGAGAGAGAGAGAGAGAGAGAGAGAGAGAGAGAGAGAGAGAGAGAGAG
>NW_022639493.1:325393-333376 GCF_010583005.1 Odontomachus brunneus | reverse complement strand
AAAAAGAGAAACAGAGAGAGAGAGAGAGAGAGAGAGAGAGAGAGAGAGAGAGAGAGAGAGAGAGAGAGAGAGGTGAGCTGTCGTCACGTTGCATCGGAACTCTCGGGCGAGATTGAATTCTCAGCTGCGCCTGATCCGTTCGACGTTTTCCCTGAAATTAATGGCGATCGGCTGCTTGCGAGCGCGCTCGCAGCAACGCGATTCCCTCTTCTTGCTCATTAGCGATCGCGACAGTTTATTTTTTGATTCCGCGCGGCGGCTGACTGCGCATCGACGTTACGGATAATTGCAGGTTATCGAAGAAAATGATCGCGCGTGAGAGTTTTAATCACTATCCTGTATATCTATGTAATAGAATGTTTCTGTTTGTATGTTCTATATAAATTCCTAAACCCTTTGACCGATCTGGACCAAATTGTGTATAGTTACTCTCTAATACCCTCGGGAAAATATAGGCTATCATGAAACCTGGACATATCCATCGTTGACAAACTCCACCCCCTCCCGCTGATTTCATCCCCTTGACACTTTGTGATAATCCGAGCAACGCCGGGTAATTTAGGCTAATAGGAAATATTAATGAAACACGCACACACACATATACACGCAACACGTACACGCCCGACGTCGCCGAGATCGCGAGGAAGCTGTAAACGCGACTGGAAATTACAATCTCACGGCATGAATGATTAAGAACTCCCGGTATCATGCTGTAAATCAGTTCTTACAGATCAACTCTTGCGGATTGACGTTCGCGAGCGCGATTAGCGTTCTCTTCAGCGGTCAGCTCGGAATATTCGCCAGGTCCGTTTGTACTTTTTTTCCGAGGCGCGGGGCGAAGAAAACGAGCGAAACGAGACAGCTCGCTGTGGCGGCTGAGAACGATTCGACTTTACGATACGCATAAGTCTCCGGGCTTTATCGGGGACGTGATCGTGACTTCGGCGAGTCGCATCCAACACACACACATACACAGCTCGTTGTACCCCTCGACGCGTGCTCCTCGATCTCTCTGGTCTCCTACCAAGCTCTTCGCGAAGCGGGGACCGAGTATCGAGTGGTCATCGGGTTCTCGAGTTCCTCGAGAACTTCGGAAGGGGTCGGCGAGCTTGTCCAGTACTCGCCTGCCAATTACGGAACAGAGATCTAACCGTAGTAACGTGTAGTGTTTCCACCATTGTCCGCAGGACCGAGCGGGGCATACAGTCCGGAAGCGACGATGGGCTACATGATGGACGGACAGGCGGCCAGCATGATACACCGGCCGCCCACCGATCCTACGTTCCACAATCAGTACCATTACCCGTCAGAGTACTATGGACATCACTTATAAAGGTTTGTACATCGACGCCGTAATCGCCGATTTGCCCGATTTCATGCCGGAATGCGGAATACCAGCATCTCCTTTTTTGTTTTTATGATAGTCGATCGATTTCGAGAGAATGATGTAACGAGATTTTTGTTGTTATCAGTTGAAAATAAAAAAAAATTATTTATGTATTATGTATGTGTAATATATTTGTATGTCACGTATATGCGAAGGGGGATAATATTAACACATTACTGACCGCTCAAGTAGATCTACTTCCGTTAATCATGACGGATCGTCAATCGAGCGATCAGCCTGGGTCTTCGCGACGATTCCGGAGAAACACGATTGGCCTCCTCTTCAGAGCTTAATGCCGTTCATTATCCCAAATTGCACAATTGTACAAAAGCTTAAGCTAAGGCACGTTATTGCGCACGACTCGCGAAGCGGGAACGAGCGGTACTCCGAGTCTAGCGAAGCGCAACTCGCGCGGTTAACAATGTGTTAATATACAAGTGAAATAGCGCGAGGACTATCAGCTTGCGATCTTTACTTTCCCCTCATTAGCGTGATAACCTATCGCGTTGAATTGAGGATCGCCAACCTCGCGTGTTCCAGGAGCACTTTCGGAAGAATGGAATGCACGATGGAACGACGGTTCTAACGACACGAGAAGCGCGTGACAGACGCACCGTGCTCCAGCTGGCGTAGGCCAGGATCGGAGGACAACGATGATCCGTGGCCTTCAGGACGATCGCCACGGTAGGTCCCGACGATTTCTTGCTACGTCGCACGTCGAAATCCGTGACGATCGGGAGGTGTTCGAAACGCGAGGAGGACAGGGAGAGAAAGAAAGAAAGAGAGAGGTGAGGAAGGACGAAGGAATGGGATTCCCGGCTCCAGGAGGTAGGACGAGAAGTCGGTGGAAACGCCGTGGGAAGCCGACTAGCAGAGAAGGAACAAGATATTGGTAGAATCGTCGAAGAGGTGGAAGGACGGTTACGCGCGACGGCAGGAGTCGACGCGCCGCGGAAGAGCGTCGGCGGCGACGCGCGATGGAAGGACACGAGGAGGGATGAAGTCGCGGCCTGGCCCGGAAAGTGACGCGGCCGCGAAGAAATTCATGTGATTGTTCTTTGTACAAATATCGCGGTGTAATATTGTAGTGATGGAAGAATTTAAATGTTAAATTTTAATACGGTCGCGATCGAGATATATTAATGAGATATAAGTGATATAGGCAATTTAGCGGGCATGTACATTAAAAGAGACGGAGGAAACGGAAAAGAGGCAAACCCGGTGCTCGCACGGAAGATAAAGGGTATGTCCACGTGCACAGACAACACGAAAGAGGTATAAAGCGAGAGACATACAGAAAAAGTTGGAGAGTATATATATATATATATATATACATATATATGTGTGTGTATATATATATTATAAATAAATATATAAATAGAGCGAAAGAGAGAGAGAGAGCGAGCGAGAGAGAGAGAGAGAGAGAGAGAGAGAGAGAGAGAGAGAGAGAGAGACACACACAAAGGATGAAAGAAAAGAGAAAGAAGATTATTAAATGGGGTATGAAGAAGATGTGTTTAAAGGTATATAAAAAATAAAATGAACGCAAGGCGGAAGAGAGAAAGAAAGGAGAATTAGGCCGAATGACATCGACGCGTGTGCCGGACTCGAGCGTCGACCATTCACTTGCATATATATATAGGAGACATTAAAAATTTGTACAGTTATTAATTATAAATGAATTTACTAATTAAAGGAAGAATATATTATATATATATAAATATATATACATGACGGAGTAAAGTGTGGCCCCGGTTGTAATATAAGTCGAGCGTTGTAGTTGGACTGGGACGATTATTGGTATATTGCCGACGCGTACTAACAGAAGAGAAAATCTCCGCGCGAACCGAGAAAGAGAAAGAGGAGCGGAAGACGCGAGTGGCGCGAGTGAGAGAATATACGAGAGTAAACGCGTGCTGATTATAGTTATAAATAAAAACGAGATATAGATACCTGCGCGCGCGAGCGAGAGAGAGAGAGTTTGAATGCGAAAGTGAGAAAGAAAGAGAGCGAGCGAAAGAGAGAGAGCGAAAGAGAATGAGAGAGAGAGAGCGAGATAGAGAGAAAGAGAGGATTGATGCTCTTCGTCGTGCACTCGATGACGCAGCGATATCCCTCCGAGAGAGTCCCACCCTCTAAAACCCAACCCAATCCAACCCCCGCTCCCGCACAGGCGACATTCATCCACAAATATACACACACATACACTAAAGACACTACCCTCTCAGATTCGCGGAGAGAGACGCGTGTGTACGAACTCACAAACACAGCTAGGCTGTATGTGTTGCACACATACAGTCCTACGAAACACAGCTCTCCCACGACCATAAGAATAATTGAACGGAAGAGAGTACACGTTTTGCAGTTTATTATAATATATTCTGTATAAATAGTTAATTCAATTGCAAAAATACGAAGAGGGAGAAGGCGGAATCGAACGGGAGGACCGGTCTGCGAGCGTGAGCGCGCGCTCGTTTTTCCGGCGCGTCGGCTTTTCTCGCGTCGGGAAAGGGAAAGCGCCGGAGAGAACAAAGGGTTGGGCGGGAGATCGAGAGGAACGATTTAATCGTAATTTCCTTTATTCGTATCTCAAATAAGAGTCCGCGGGCGGAAAATGCGCCGAACGCAATGAGAGGGAGAGTGACGCGCGAGATGAGAGAAGGCATACGCGGCGGGGGGAAAGCATGAGACCACGTGAGAAAACAGCGCGCGCACGCGTACGATGTTGAGAATGAAGCAATTATTATTATCGATGTACACTAATAGCTCCAACACGATTTTTTCTTAACTGTTCTCTCACACGTTTCATTAATTCGCCAAACATCTGGGCCTAGTTTTAGCGTCATTTTTCTCCATTTCTGCCCGACATTACATCATCGAACCTGGACGATCGCGAGTCGAGGTCAGATCGTGACAAAAATTGCAGTCATGGGATAAAAATTGCAGTCAGGGAACAAAAATTGCAGTCAATAGCAAAATTGCAGTTTCTCGTCAAATATTTGCGGAAAAAGTCGGGAGACACGAGTACATTTGACACGATTGACTTTTGCCGAACATGTATCGTGTTTGCTGAAGTCTCGTCGAGTCACCGAAAAGAAGTGCGATTTTCGTCGCAGCAGTGATTGGACGACAGCTCGGGTCGAGGACGAAACTTGGTACGTGTTCAGAACACACATCTTTCGCTTTCTTAATTCCGAGTCTGACACTCGCGCTCGCAAATACGATCGTCAAGGTGCTCATAGTTGCGCTCGCAGACAGAGTCTCTCTCTCGAAAGCAATTGACAGCAGGGGAGCCCTTTCGAATCCGACACTTTCCTCATCCTTTCCTCGTCTCGACGAAGACGGACCACAGTATCGACGCGGCCACCCGTCTTTCGTTCTCGTATATGCGCGCGTTTAAATTCGCAACTCATCGTCACGGTCGAAAACACGAATTTTTCGATTGTACTTTCGACCTTGCCCCTCAGCCTTCTTTCCTTTCCGTTTTCACACGCTCGTTCTTCGTCACCGATTCCGTTGTCCGTCAGTGTGTCTTTGTTGTCTCGAACGAGATTCGTCCTATGCATCTGTTAAGATTACCGTTTTCTTGTCTCGCGTGAGATGTATTAGTTCCGTAGGTGCGATCGAACGAAAGAGGAAGTAGGACGCAATCAATTTCCAATCTGTATTTAATCTCTTCCAGTCGCTTGTCCCTCGTTCCTCCCTCGTGTGTGTGTCGCGGAGTTGCCAGGAATCTCTATATTTCTATACGAATCTTATCGCGTGCGCGTCCCTAATATACGTAAAATGATGTTAGCGAGCAAACGATGAAAGAGAAAAATAAAAGAGAAAGAGATAAACGGACACGCGAGCGAGTGAACAGGAGCGAGGGGGAAGAGAAGCGCTTTAGAAGAAGGGGATTGAATTTTCGAGAGACCTTTATAACGCGATACCGCCAGACAGATCACATGTTTATTAAGAGAAAAAAATTTAATGAAATTAAAACGTCGATTATACGCGAGAGCGGATTCACACGACGCGAATAAGGGTACGAAGTAATAAAGCAAAGAGAAAAAAGGGGGAAAAACGCGCCCCTCGTTGACGTCACGCGCGTCATGCGAGGACGCGTGTCTCGTTGATCTCTCGACGATCGAGACGCGACGGTTCGTTCGGAAGGATGGATCGCCGGAACCGTCCTCTTCTCCTGATCGACGGAGCGCGACGAGCGAAACGAGAGGACGACAAGAGTAGAGGAGGAGGAGGAGGAGGAATAGTAGTAGGTGGGAGGGGAGGAGGAGGAGGAGGAGGTAGCAAGAAGTGAAAATGTCAGAAAGAGGAAAAAGGCAGAAAGAGCATAAGACAAAAATTTTATCGATATTTTCAATACGCCCGCATACACGCAAATCTTGTATAAAAATTTTAATGTAACACACTGCTCCCTGCCGAGCCGCGACCGAGCCGCGCGTCGGCAAGCCGCCGATGCACCTCGAAATCTGTCGTCCGAAGTCTAGCCAAGGAAAGATCGCGAGACGGATGTCGTGTGAACGAGTCGATCCTCGGGATCGCCTCGAGAGACACCCCCTCGGCTCCGACACATTCGATTCCTCCGTTCGGAAAGAGGTACGCCGGCGGCGTCGCGCGTCGCGTGGCTCTCGCGCGACAGATCTCGGCGTTCTAGTATACTAAAGTAAACTGAAAGAAAAGTAATAAAGAGAGATAACCCACGTATACCGAAAGACTCAGGTGCGAGAAAAGTCAGTATATAGTTACGGTCCTGAAATTGGACGAGAATTACCACACGAATTCGTAAGTTAATTGTCGCGCGCGCGACATAGACGCACGTGCGTGGCTTCTCTACGTGACGCGCGCCGATCGATCGTGCTCGATCCTCGACCGTCTCGACCGAACGGTGTAGGAAGCGCGAGGAAGGAGCCCCCTTTGCCTTGCGGGGGCTCCTCTTGCGAGAATCCATCCGGGCCCTTCGACGCGCCGCGCGAACCTTCTCGTCGGGGAGATCGGTCGCGATCACACCGGGTGAAAATGGTATACGATAAGGGGACGGACGGACAAATTGTATACGTTGCGCGCGAGAAATCGCGCGGCGCCGAGATTACGCATGCGAGACCTCGACGAATATCTCTTTCTTCATCTGACGCGACGATTTTTCTTTTTTACGAGTCTCATCATATTTGAACGTAACTTCAGCGCTCGCTAATTTCAGCACTCGCGCGCCGGATTTTGCGTCAGAATTTCGTAGTAAAAGTTACTGTAGGGTTCTGTAACCGAGGAATAGATTGAAATTCTGCACAGTGATTAATTATCTTTTCATTTCATATATGCTAGTTATGCTTTTGGCAACAGAAATGTACTGCTAAAATATTTTCTGTGTTTCTAGCGAAATTTACTATGTTTCTTAGCAACATAGATCTTATATCAACAGTCTATTCTTGGGCTACTGAAAACACAGTGAAATTAAAAAGAATTTAAAAAAAGAAAGATATTCTTTCCGTATAGCTTTCCGATTACGAGGGTGACGCTCGTCCCTCGCGGATTTTCTTGAACGAGGACCACGCGAGCGAGTTCTAGCGCACGCGATCTCGGCGATTCTCAGCATAAGAGAGTAATCTATATCTAGAAATAGTTATCGTGAACGAGACAATCACAAGGACTAACTAACTAATCCGACGACTGCGACCGACACCCCGGCTGTTGTCGTGCGCGCGGCTGCGAAGACGACGGCGCGTATTTACGGATTATATTTGTTGAGCGATATATTGTTTAATTTTGTTGAAGCCTCCCCGGCTTCCCGGGCGTGCGCGACAACACGGTGGGTCACACGGCGGTCGTATCACGCGCGGATCGATCTCCTCCGACGGAAAGTGACGCTCTCTTGAAGGAGCTACACAGAACGTTCACACAATCGCAGAGAGCCGGTCGTTGTGAAATATTGCCCGTTAGATACGACGTATTACGTTCGTTGAAATTATTTTCTCCGACGACGTCACACTCGCGTCCACGGTGTGTGTGTGTGTGTCCAGTGCAATAGAGCGAACCCTCGAGTCGAGTCGGGGTAGTTGACGAGTCGACGAAGTTAACGCGCGATGTCCAACGATCGATCCAAGTAGTCTTTTAGCGACAGACGCAGTTCGATACGACGTGAACAAACTCTCCTCTTCTCCGCGCGCGAGAAAAAAAGAAAGGAAGATCCGAAAGACGTGTAATTATTTTCTAGCGGGACGCGTTTCCTCGTCTCCTACGGCTAGTAGAGGCGTTTCGCGGGCGAGGAAGGCCGCACGATCGAGCGCGCGCGCGCGCGCGGAAATCGGCACGAACCGAGCGAAGGAGACCGGAGCGACCGGACGTCGTATTGGCTGTACGTTTTATAAATGAGTTCACTCGATTGAATCATCGCCTTAAAAATGTATACGAAGTAACAGTAAGGTATCTAAGTAATAATCATGTTAGAGGGTAAATCGTAACAAAGATTTTATGAGCGGCGACCGAGCGACGAGGGCAGAGTGAGAGAGAGAAAGAGAGAGAGAGCGAGCGAGCGAGCGAGAGAGAGAGAGAGAGAGAGAGAGAGAGAGAGAGAGAGAGAGAGAGAGAGAGAGAGAGAG
>NW_022639493.1:289391-324702 GCF_010583005.1 Odontomachus brunneus | reverse complement strand
GAGAGAGAGAGAGAGAGAGAGAGAGAGAGAGAGAGAGAGAGAGAGCGAGAGAGAGAGAGAGAATCGAATAAATGCATGTATGCATGTGTGTTTGTGAGTTATAAGTGCGTGAGAGGATGTGTGTGTCGCGTGTGCGTGTAGCGTGTGTGAGAGAGGGAACGTGCGAAAAGAGCGATTTGCGTTACGACAGAAAAACATGAAAAATGCGTCGTGCGTGCGTGCGTGCGTGAAGGATAGCCAGCCAGACATGATGTATAATTATTGTATAATTATAGACGATGATGACGATAATGATGATGATAATGATGATAATGGCTAAGACGTCGAGACGATTGCGGCGAGATGATCATAATGATGGCGCCGACGACGATCGTTGGCCACGGTCAAGATCGCGGCGATCATTGTTACGATCATGAGAACGATGCGTAAACGATCGCGAAGATACGAGAGAGAGGTCTGTAAAGCTGACAACGGTGAGACGCGTACGACGACGACGCGAGATGTGTGTATAGTAAGCTAAAGAATTTACTATATCGGTATGGAATCAGATTTTTGCAACTGTTTGCGTATTGACGACCTATTGACATCCTTAAGTAAGAAACAAAAAACGGAAGAACGGCAAATAAATTAAAAAAAAAAGAACGAAATTAATTGTGTTCTGCTTTGTAAAAATCGTATCGCTCTTCGATTAATATTAACCTATGATTGTGATAGTGGGAGGAAAAAGAAAGAGAAAACGAGAATGAAGGGGAAAATGTGTGAGAGCATGAAAAGTGCGAGCGAGAGAGAGAGGGAGAGAGAGAGAGTAAGAGAGAAAGAGCGAGAGAGAGAGAGAGAGAGAGAGAGAGAAAGAGAGCGAGAGAGAGAGAGCGAGTGAGCGAGTGAGCGAGCGTGCAAGCGTGCGAGTGAGAAACGTGATTAACGGTGGTAGTTACGTATGGCAGCCGAAAATCCTTTCTACGTGCTTATCGCGAGCGAAGGAAACGTGCTCGTTGCCCGGATTGTACACTCTCGCGTATACGAAAGTTAGGGGGTACGACGTCGAGGTGGAACGAAACGTGGAGATCCGCGAGACGCGCCGGTCAGAGAGTGAAACGGAGAGAAGGCTGGCGGCGGCGATAGATGCCGCGTCGATGTAAAGTATTAATTATAATGGGACTACGTGCATACACGCGTACATATAGCTGTACTAAAAGGGCGCAAGCGTCTTGAGCCATCGTGCAGAAGACACACGTACACACACGTATACACACGGACGTAAGGCACAGAGAGCAAGAGAAAGAGAGGGAGGAAGGGATAGACAAAAGAGATCACACATTTCGATCATTTGTGTACGCGCGAATTGGTCGGTTCTGTTTCATTAAACTCACGGATCGAACACGTGACGACGATGAAAGGAAGGACGATGTCAAAGGTGGTCTATGTTAGAGAGTGTCCATTGTATAGTGTTTTTTGAAACGTGAGCATTAAATGCTACATCTTGTGTACGCCCGTTGTGTTGCACTTTCATTGCACACGCCCGTGAAAAAACGTCGCGACGCCGATGATGCTGAACGTTCCACCGGTCAGTCGGACACTTGGAGTACTGTGGAATGAGTCCGCGGTTCGCTTGAAAGATTCTGATATTTCGCGGCTAAAGTAAAAGGAAATAAACGAAAAGAAGACGAAAGCCATGCTTTTGCAGTAAATTCGCTAACCGAAGATCACGATTTCTCGCGAGCATCACACGCGTCTTGTGCTTTGTCACGAGTGTGTTCTGTCCACTACCTGAAATTCCCTCTTCAAAAAAAGATCCCTAATTTCTTAATTCTTTTCTACTTTAGCGGAAAGGTAAGTGGCAACGAAGAGTAGGAGGACTGTCAGTGTCTGTGTTGAATTTCGTTAGAAAGTCGCGCACCATGTATATTTAAGCTGAAGGTTTGGACCGATCTCGTTGGAGAATCACGTGACAACGAGAGAACGCTTCACCGTCGTTCAACGGAAGGGTGATCCGCCGAAGAACGTAAAGTTCTCGTCAGGATCGTCGAAACGGGCGACATCGCCGTTTCAAAATCGTCGGCCCACTCTTGTCGTATGACCGACGTTTTATAGCTCGCAGAGATCTTGGCGAGAGAGGTGGACGCGCAGAGGGTTGTTAGCGAGCTGTCGATGGTTCCGCTTTGTTATATCCGCCACCGCCGCCACCATCACCATCACCACCACCACCACCACCACCACTACCACCACCATCCCTCGGAATCGTTCCTCCAGTCCGGTCCGGAGCTGAAAAGCGAAAGGGTGCCGTCGCTGTATAAAACACACATTTGCGATCCGCACGCATCCCCTGGACCGAGGTTCCACCCCCGCGTCTCTTCCTGTCTCGGCGTACCGCCGTTCTGAAATATGATAGGGCGGGCGGAGGGCCAGAGAGCATCGGCGTTGCCTGTAGGTGCCAATTACCGCTGATGGTTATTCCATGGAAATGGACCTTGTTACGCGGCAGCGCCCGAGAATCGGGGGAAGGTACCAATTATTTTTGCTGCCATCGATGCTTCCTGCCAGGCGTCATCCGACGAAAGCGCCGAGTCGGCGGTTAGCGTCGACGGTGCCAGAGACTAACGAGAGTGAGTGAGCGAGTGAGAGAGAGAGAGAGAGACGTGTCGCGATATCGAAGAACGCGGCGACGGTCGAAATTTTCCGTTCCTCTCCTTTCATCACGTCCGTCCCGTCTGTCGCGGAGAACAACCCGCCCACATTGAACCCTTCATTTCACTTAACCATTCGGTCTTCGTTATATTCGCTCTTCCAGACACGCGCTAATAATCCTCGAACTGGCGATACAACATCGATGTCGCATCGTCAGTGGATGAAGTATTTTCACGTTAGACATCTCAATCTCAATAAAATACAGAAAGTAACGATTTACATCTATTTGTGTTATATACCCAAAAGAATATACTCTTATCGTCATCATCTCATGGCCTCAAAAAAGTTTTTTTTAAATTCTGAAACTCTACACGGAATTCTACACGGAGAGAATTTTCTAGTAAAAATTATTGTAGGATTTCATAACCGAGGAATAGATTGACATTCTGCTCTATTTTTTTCTATCATATTATATATTCGACACTGACATGTGTGCTACTAATGTTTGTTACTAGCGTCACACGCTTGTAATCGATCTCTCATTTTAAGTTCATCTTTACTCAAGATTTTCAATTTTACTCAACATGTTCTCTCCACCAACGTCTCACGTATATGACACAACAACATTGTTCTTTATGTATCCACATACAAACATATCAAGTTTGTTTTACACAATTACATGAAAACAAATGTGATGTCTGCACAGAGAATTTCCCAAATAAACTATGGTAGCGAACGTGTTAAAACATTCGCTATGTTCCTAGCGAAATGTACCATGTTCTTTAGCAAGACAAACCTTACTGGTGCGGTTTACTAGAAACCTAATAAAATGGAAAAGAATTTATATGACAGAAAATTATAATATTCTCTCCGTGTAGTTGCAAGGTGGCATTTCCTGTAATTCCATATTCTAAGCGAAAACTTTTACCGAGAGAGTATTTCTCTTTTAATGTGAGAGAAGAGGAATAATATTGTGTTTGTGGAAAATTTTTTCTTTTGGGGTTTTAGAAGAATCTTTTTGAGATCATATTTTTTTTACCTTTTTTTTTTAATAAAGATTATATTTTTTTTGGATGTACCAATATAAAAATTCACTTTAAATACAACTTCCTCGTTCGGAAAGACATATTTTTAACCGGATAGTCGTCGAAAATCAATCGTTTGAATCTAATAAGAAAGCAGCTATTTTCTCCATCTCGACGAAACCAATCGTTTTTATTCCGTGGTCAGACTATCGAGCCATTCTCCTATCCTCTTCTCTAACGTACCGACCGATTGCGTTTAAATCATCTTTACGTTTCGATTGGAAGAAAGTTCCCGTGAGTGCGGCTCCGACGGGGGACTGCTTGGCGAGACGGGGGAGCAGTTGCCGCATTAACCGGAAATCGCACCGGTGGCTTTAATCAGCCGTCGAAGTAGGCGATCCGTGAAGCCGTTAGAAAGTTCGTCGTACTAACTCGGTCGTCTAACGCGCGGCGGTGCGCGTTAGGAAGCCGGTAATATATTAGACGGAAGGCCTCGCGCGAGCGCAAACAATCTCGTAATGGCAGGACGGCACGGCTGACTGGTGGCGCGGTAATGAGATATTAGAGCTGAGCTTGGCCTGCTAGAAGGGAGTGGCCACTTCGGGGTAGTAATGCGCGATAGGCGCCCGTTTATGTCTCACAGAGCCGAGGGGGTTGTTATTACGGAGCGCCGCCAGGATGAGGGCTAGTATCGTTTGCTTTCTCTCGGGACGCGATTACGACGCTACCGGGCTACCTCGACCCACACTCGTGTGTGCGCACAACGACGACTCCGATCGGAAAATCGACACTGTCGAGAATGAGCCTCCGCTGTTCGCCGCGCCGTTAACTCTTAGTTTCGAACGCTCGCGTCTTATCTTCCTTCGTTGTCTGCTTCCGTTTCGCGAAATGGTTTTACTGTTCCTCATGTGGGTCGCATTTATTTGTGTCCATTGTGTATATGAATAAAATGATTCACAGAAAAAGATAACGAATTTTTACCTTGTTGTACGCAGAGATATCTATTCGGAGCGTTTCTCCAAAAAAAGTTCTCGGAAAGCACACTCGAGGATCTTTTTGTTTATCTTAGATATTTCGTTGGTCAATTTCGGAAAGAAACGCCGCAAAGCGCGTAAATGCACTCGAATTCGACAATTTGATCACGAGGATTGTGTTGCACGAGGGTCGCAGCTAAATCGGCTATGTTAGTACGTCGTCAAAATAATCGGCGACTAGGCGACAGTACTTGCGCATATCACGTGTCAACGGCGCATAAATAGGCCACGGGTAGCATTCAGTGGGTAGACAGGTCGAATGTGGTGGCTTTCGTGCAGGTGCAACATATTAATCAAAAGCGCGTACCAGCGGTCATTGATTGGCAATGACCAAAGCCGTAGTCTGCCACTCAATGTACTCGTAAACCACGTGTGTGGGACCGTGTGTGTGGGGCCGCGTATCAAAAATCACAGCCTCCTCCTCATGCACACGAGAGAGTTCCCACGTGAACCAATATACACTGATTCATCTATTTTTTTTCGCCATCTCGATGACCGTTTCGTTATTTCATATAAAACATATAAAACTATCAAACAATAAAATCCTGCATACAGACACTCAGAATATCGATCGAGAGGGATAGCCGCGGCTACATCGAGACTGAATAAATCAAAACAACAAGAATCTCAAAATAAAATCGACGATATCGCGCGAGCGTTAAGTCCGGGTGAAATATTTCCGGATCATCGTCGAATATAATCCTGCGCGAGCGGCGGAGGAGCGACTCCTCTCTCTCCCCCTCTTACTCACTCACTCACTCATTCACTTTCTCTCTCTCTCTCTCTTTCTCTTCCTCTCCCAAGCGAAAGTAATCGCGACGACGGCGACGGTCACGGGAATCGCTCGCGCCATTCATCAGCGGCGCATAAACAGGCCGCGCGAGATCCGTTCCCCAATAAACAGCTCGAGTGTGGCATGATTCCGTCAGGGTAGCACAGTAGCCTAGAAGCGGGTGGCGAAGTGGTAGCGGGCGGTCGGCGGTCGTCGTCAACGGTCGTCGTTATTTCTCTCTCTCCCTCTTGTTCTACCCTGTACCCGCCACTGCCGCCGCCACCACTACCACCGCCGCCGTCGCCACCGCCGCCGCCGCCACACCACCTCCACCACCTCCACCACCACCGCCACCGCCGCCGCCGCCGCCGCCGCCGCCGCCGCCACTACCGCCACCGTCGCTGCCGTCGTCCTCTCTTTCCCTCGCGCCCACGTACGGACAAATGGGTGTCCCTGCATATGTAAAAGCGGCGCTGTGTTCGGCTCACCCTCGGCCAGCCATTTGTCAATGTCAAGGCGCGAGCGCCGTATCCATGGTAACACCCCCGGCCAGCCGGGAGCGAGTGCGAGCGAGTGCGAGCGGGTACGAGCGAGCGGCGGCGCGGGCAACCCTCGGTTTCGCGCGATTTCCACCCCCGCCGGCGAAAACGCAACCCCCGGGCTCGGGGGCTTCCACCACCATCACCACCACTACCACCACTACCGCTACTGCCGCCGCTCTACAGCACTCGCTACTACCTCTCTCTCTCTCTCTCTCTCTGCTCCGCTGCCTACACTTCGTACCCGCGCGTCCACCCTCCTACCCTCGCAATCCGCTTGCGACCACCGACTCGATCCTCGATACTTGCAGCACCGCTCACGCACGCGCCCTCGCGGCGTTCGTAACTCCTGAGGACGCTACCCTTACTCTCGGGGGCGCCTCAGGACGAACGGACGCCAGCTGTTCTCGACGTCGCCGAAATTCCCCTGTAAATCCTCACGCTGTCTTCTGCGATGATGATTTTTAACTAGTTCGAACGGGATTGTTTTGCAGAACCGGCAATGAATGCTAGACCGAAGATAGGGAATTTTGCACTTCTGAAGGGGACAATGTATCCTAAAAAAGGATATTCTTTGAGCATTTATACTAGATTATCCACCTCATAATTGACTATATCTCCGCTTTTATCATTGGAATGGAAATTATATAAACTTTCTATAATTTTTTAAAAATATTTTAATTAAATTATACGATTTTATTTTCCACGTTTTTTCCACGTCAAAGATACGCTTAACTCTTTTTGAATATATGTAGAAAATAAAATGCGTTAATTCGTTTATTATGGTTATAAGAATTATTATTGTAGTGTTTGTGTGTACGAGTAGTTATTTTATTTTCATAAAATATCGAAATATTGAAATTACACGGGGATTTCTTTTGGAAAAAGTCATGTACTTTTACATTAACGTGCTTTTACATTCACGTATTTTTACATATTCGCTCCTACAAACTTATCAAAGTTTGGAAATACCCTGAGAATATCAGTGATACCTTAAGGTTGTACCGTCAAAATCGGACGATATAGCGTAAAAACGTTCAAAGACAACGGGACGTATCCCTCTGAGAAATTCTTTATCGCGTCGTAATGTACAGAAAACAAAGCGAGAGATTCGCAGGCGTGGAAACGGTAAGAATAGTGGCGCAAACCGCGAAGGAAAAAGATAGAGATAAAAACGCAAAGGGTGGAAGAGAGAGTACGTTTTGTGCACGGAAAGAGGAGTCGCGAGGAAAAGGGAAGGAGAGAGATACGTATAGGCAGGAAGAGGTAGAAACGGAGAGACAGAGAGAATCGCAGGGAGGGAAACGGAGGTCGGCGATGGTGGAGAACGGTCGTCGAGCGGTCGGTCTAGGTGGTGCGGGCGGTAACGACTGCATAGCAAGACAGCTCGCTTAAATATGCAGGATGGGCGGCGGCGGGCAGCATTGTAGCGTGCTTGTAGCACGGAGCAACGGGGTGAACTCGGTACTGAGGGAAATGAAGGGGACGAACGCGCGGAAGAGAGGGAACGAGAGGTAGATGGGGAAGCAAAGGGGAGAGACAGAAAGAGCGAGAACGAAAACGAGCGAGAGAAAGGGGTGAGTGAGAGAGACAGAGAAACAGAAAGAGAGAGGGAAGGAGAGAAAGGGAAAGAGGGAGAGCGAGTGGAGGGTTAGAGAAAGGGAGAGAAAACACAGAACGGGGAGGTCGGGAGAGTGTGGGAGGAGATGGAGGAGAGAGCGAAGGTGGTTCGCAGGCGCTTGCGCGGCCCGTAATGATTGACTGGCTCGCTGGCAGCCAACAGACAGACGTTCGCCCACCAGACCAACCAGCTCACCCCCGTGCTAACCCACCCTCTTCTTCCTGATCCTGCCGTCCACCGCGTATCCTCTCTCTTTCTGTCCCTCTCTCTCTCTCTCTCTTCCTCTCTTGCTTTCTCCTTCCCTCTCTCTTGTTTCCGTTTCTCTCGTACTCACAGTCGTCCTCTCACTCGGAACAACCTCTGCCGCTACCGACGCCAGAACCATCGGCCCTGGAGCACAGGCTCGCTCAAAAAGCTCGCAATACAATGCATGACCCTCTCTCTTTCTCCCTTTTTCTCTCTTTCTCGTTTTCCTCTTTCTCTCTCTTTCTCTCTCTCTTTTTCTCTCCTCCACGCTTCCGCGTCTCTCTTTTCTTCCGCGGCCCACCGAGCACTCTCCCGGCTATCCTCCCTTATCGCTACCCTTTCAACCCTTTTTCCAGCGGAGCGCGGTCCCAGCCGCCGCGGATCTCGTGCGTGGCTACGTACAAAAGGCAGGTATCGCCAGATAGCCCCGGCCATTGAATCTTTAAAAGTCGGCTTACTCGTAGCGCTATAATATCGATTCCCCCGCCAACGCGACCTATGACGCTGTGAGAACGAGAGAGAGAGAACGTGCGAGAGGGAGAGGTTGGAGCATGCGTTTTCGAAAATGCGGCCGCAGGACTTTTGGATTAAGCACGACCACCAAATAATCCCGGATAACATGGATATAATTAAACGCGCTTTGATCCGATGACGGTGAATTTTCGGCCGCTGGCGCGCGCGCGTACGTGGCCTCTATTAAATTATTATTAAATTAAAATGTCGAGATATACGCGTACGCGAGTGCTCTCGGAATTTAATTTACATCGCGAAAAGAACATGCAATTAATTCTATAATAACGGTGCATATAATAAACTTGGCACGCCGGTTACCAAAGAACTCAGCGTGCATAACTGATTACAAAAGCGCGCGAATTTAAAACATTTTCACTCGTGATCGCGAATGGAGAAAAAAACCAGACAGAGACTCGCTTCTTCTCCAGTTCGTTTCTCTTCGCGCGATCTTATTCCAAGGATTCTTTCCTTTAACCATGGTCAGAGAGAGAGAGAGAGAGAGAGAGAGAGAGAGAGAGAGAGAAAGAAACAGAGAGAGACAGAAAGAAACAGAGAGGAGAAAAAGCGACGGCGGCGGTAACGGCGGCGACGACGACGACGACGACGAGAACGCTGCTCACTCCGCGGCGCACGTTGTTATTTCCTTTCCTCTTTTTTTCGAGGCGTTTAATCCAATACCGGCCATGCGTCCATCAAGCACGGTCGCAAAGGTTTTGTCCCGGTGCCGAGCACGCCGCCGGCCATCCCCGTAAATTCGCGCGTGGCCGCGCGCAATGTTCTGCGTGTCGCATAAAGCGTAAAACCAACGTGAATTACGGTAGGATCGCGTTACAGCGCCCGTGGCAGTCGGCGGCGTTCGACAATTCCCGCTGTCCTTCGCCCTTTTAGAAATTCATGTAATTTTTTGCCCGCCGGCGCCAGACGCGCCAATTTTCCCACGGAAAACGCGCCGTTGCGGCGCACGTGAAATTTAGGGCGCCGGATTTTCGATCTCTCCCGATCCACTGAAATATCTTTGTACTTAAACCGGGTCGTGCGTGACATTACGTTCGCGTATAACGTTCAAACTAACCGAATTCTTTGAACATACCGAATGTGATGTTGAATGTACCGACGGCATTTTCATAAGTCGTACATATTACGGGTGAAGTTTCACGTGAGGATAAGACAATGAGACAGAGTACAGAGTTTTACAGTAGTATATATTATTTGGATTTGATTGCATGGAACAATGTCCATTCATTAGAATACTCAATTACTACTCAACGTTATTTTGTAAATAGTCGCATTGGATTTGCGAATTCAAGAGCGATTTTCGCGGATTCGTTAGTCATACTTTGAAGTCGGATATCGTTGGATTGACCGCAGAATTTAAAATCCAAAATCTCATTCGGTTACCGGAGAATCTTAAAGCCGTACATTTTCGACACCTTAATTTCATTAATCTGTCGTTTATACTCGCTACGCAGTTTCTTCTATCTCGAGACGTGGAATCAGGCAATGCTCTCAGCAAACAAGTACAACGTAAACGTTGACTCTCCTACCTCGAAATCCTCGCAGTGCCGAGAACACTCTCCTCCTCGACCAAGTCAGGAGGTCGTTACTAATTGTCGTGACTCTCAAACCCGTTTTGCGACCGCGCACCCCGCGAAACAGAGGAAGGTTTTCTCGGCACAACGAAAATCGTATCGGCGACATCGTTGTTCACTTCGTTTCGAGTGAGACACCCGTTAGAAAAATACTCAACGAAAAACATCTTTGCGGAAGTAATAACCCGAGTCGAAATTTTGGATCTATATTAATCCTGCAAATTCCGTCGAACTTGAAAGATTAATGAAGAACTTTGTACCAGCTATTGACTTACCTTGATAATAACAGCTGATTATTTATTGCTATTTTCTCCATGTTGAATTTTAAGGAAATATTCATTTCAGAATTATTTAATATTCGATTATATTTCAATATAAATATGAAATTTATATTTCAATATAAATTTAAACTGGATTCAGATAATCTTTATTTATAATTTCAGTCATTAATGTGTCAATTATGTAATTTACTCAGAGAGCTGTAGATAGAATATATGAGATAGTCAAATATTAAATAATTTAATAAAAAGGTTAAGATATGTGGATGTAAAAAAAACAACATTTTTATTTTCATAATTCCTTCTTTCTCTCTCTTCGTGGGAGCTCTTAAAAGAGCTGACAAGGAAGAAGCTGTAAAGCTAAAGATAACAGTTATGTGTCCAATAATACTGTGTTAATTAATAGAGATTTAATTTAAATAAATTCCGTACAATAATGAGCTTAAACAGAAACGAAATAAAGCATTGGCAAACGCGATCGTATTCATGGACAAAAAAGTATTATTAGACGTAAAAACTAGCACTTGCAAGATTTATATTAGATTCTAAGGCCGGTATTCATAGTTGTAAATTATTTACAATCTTTGATTGAGAGCATAATTAATTACAGATCCATATTCATAAACCGTTATTTGACTATGTTATTGAACTGATATTGTTTATTGTATGAAATAATTACAGGCAGAGGTTGACGAATAATCAAAAATTCATGAAGCTACTAATTATTATTACTAATAAATGTCGAATATCAACAAGCCACGAATGCCGGCCTAAATTTCGACTCGGGTATGCCTTTTCTCTCGATAAGTTTATTAAACGTCGGTTGAAATCGGAAACATATTCTGTATAAGTGACTTGACATACTTGAAAGTATATGATGTAGCGCCCCCCGGAGTCCTGCTTTTTCCGTCTCAGCTTCCCGATCCAGCATCCTGGCTCTCGACTGCTCCGTCGTGACACTTGCACTAGCACTGACACTCGAGTCGCGACCACAGAAACGCGTGTTAAATAACGCGGTGCCGACAAGATCCCTATTAAACGCTTCAAAAGTCCGCAGGAATGATCGCTAATGCGTTAATACACGTGCTTTATGTCGCGACACGTCCGTTGCTTGTCGGCATGATACGCGTAATGACTCGGTGACGGAAGCGTACGCGGCGCGCGAGAGTACCAAAACAATGGACAAAAACCGGCAACGGTCGTCGCCCGTTAGACAATACACGCGCAGTCGGTAGCCGCGAGATCAAAACAATCCACGCGAAACAGAACATTGCGAAACGGTTGAACTTATCTCTGCGCACCACACGTGCTTTTCCGAGTACATTTATTATACGTACGAGACGGCGAGCGATACACATATCCCGGAGCACGCGTATATCGCTAAGATAATTATCGTTCTTGTTTATTCTTGAAATATTTAATCGGACTCTCTCGTTGATATATCGCGTTAATTGGCATGTGCTTCTCTCGAATAGTGTTTCCGCGAGTGTCAGTGCTATGACGGAGCAGGTGGAAGTTAAGGAACTACATCGGGAGGCCAGGTCAGAGGACTAGAATTCTAGGATGCGAGTAACATGCGGACATATCATATATATTTTCTCATAGGTATGAAAAGTTACTTCATAAACAAATATTTACGATTTCCACGAACGCATTTAACAAGTTCTCTGAGAACAAAGATATAATCAGAGTCAAAACTGTTCTGTGCTATTCTTGTTATACTAATACTTGATATTATATAAATTTAAATTTCTGCTGGTTGCAACAGCATTATTGGACGCACGAGACTTCTTCCTTTCCATTCTCTTTTAATCTCCAAATTCTATACAAATTTTCAACGGCGCAAATAATAAAAAAAATAATTATGAGTAAAATGAGTTTCATATTGCTTTTATATCCTCATTAATACTATTATTTACTCGAATTAATAATTTAGCATTTATTTGTCACATACATTCAGTCTGTAACTACAGATAGATGTTTAACTAAACATGTTACATACATAATATACATTGTTTTTTAAAAGGAGGAATAAAAAAGAATAGGTAGAGTTTTGGAATAATCGAATATTAAATACTGCTGAATTAAATGTTTCAAATATCAATAGGGAGGAAACAGCATTATTAAAACCATTTATCCAAAGCAATATGTTATATTTCAAAATTGCCCAAATTTGATGGATTTTGTAAGATTAAAGTAGAATCAAAATTTCGACTCGGGGAAGAATGTCAAATTTATGATCCTCTCTCGTTTTCGTCGTGACACGTCGGGTACTCGCGCTACGTCATTTCGTAGTAGTCGACCTTCGTGAGAGGCGCGAATCGTCCGCGAACACCCGGTGCTGGCGCGGATGTTCGTCGCGTCGCGACATCCGAGACTACCTTACAAGAGACCATTAATCCGCACATGGAGCGAGACGTAATTCAAGCGCGAACGAATTTGTAGGCTCTCGCTTACACGGCCGCGGGCCTCGACCGTAAATGGCCTTACAACCTCTCGGCAAGTAGCGACCGTCAATTAATCGCGCGGCATTAAGCGCAAATGAACTTTCGTCCCTTACGGCGCGCTCGGTTGCTCGGAACGTTCAAAATCGTCGCGGCGTCGCGTCGTTCTCGGCGATCAACGGCTGTTCGAAATAAGTGTATACTCGGGAAACATGAAGTCTGGAATGCAATTTGCGGGCTCGAGGTGAACGCTTCCCCTTCAGTTATGATAGTTCCGTTGAAAGTCAATTAAAAGAAATCTTGAATCATATAATTTTTCTTCTTTAAAAAATGCGAGCCTAAGCAAACGTCTAAGTCGCGACATCAAATCACGACGCAAAATCAAATAATGCGTTCTTTATTTCGCGCTTTACAAACAGAAAAAGAAATATTAGTGGCCAGCATTAGTCCCAGCTCTCCTTTCAGTATTTCGTTATGTGTCGTGCAACATGGTTCTTACAAGTAAACCTACCCAAAAGGTACACTTCGATTTCTTATTAATTTGGCACAAATATAGAAGTACAAACAATATTCAGGTCATATTTTTTCATTTTGGCCCAATTTGAATTTCATGGGCAATTTATAGCTTTTTAATGTTGTTATTCCTATCATCAACAAATACAACAAAAATATATAAGAAATAAAATTGAATACAAGATATAGTTAAATAATTTTAACAAAATCGGAATAGCTGAGACACGAACTATTCTAAATTTATTTTTAGCCGAGATTCCAACCAAAATATTTTAAATCTGTGTTAAATTAGTCAAAGATGGTTCGAATCTCGGCTAAACCGAGAAATTATTTGTATCGAGAGAGAGAGAGAGAGAGAGAGAGAGAGAGAGAGAGAGAGAGAGATCCGGCAATTTTAATTAAAAGTTTAACAAAATCGGCGTAGCTGAAACGCAAACTATTCTAAATTTCTTTAGCCGAGATTCCAACCGAAATATTTCAAATCTGTGCTAAATTAGTCAAAACTGGTTCAAATCTCGTCCAAAACGAGAAATTATTTGTATAAATAATTTTTTTCATCTTTTTACATGTTTTGTTTAAACATTTTATTATTTATACAAATAATTTTACACATTTTACAAATAATTTTACACTTCATATTCATAATCAGCAAACCAAAAACGCCTATATCTTGTATTCAATTTTATTTCTTCTGCATTTTTGTTGCACTTGTTGATGATAAGAGTGAGAATTGAGAATATTAAAAAGCTATAAACTGCCTGTGAAACTCAAAATGGGCCAAAATAAAAAAATATTATCTAAATATTTGTTGTATTTCTACATTTGTGCCAAATTAGAAAGAAATAGGAGTGTAACTTTTGGGTAGATTTACTTATTAGTAAATAAAATATAACTGCATTATTAGGATGTGAAAAAGTAGCTCGATTTTATTTTCGGAGACCGAAAGCGGCCAACACTGGCGGCGAAACCAACACTATGCTAGACCTAACTTTCGGAGAGCGGAAATTTGAAAATATTTTCCAAAATTTTTTGAAAAAGTTACTTAGCAAACAGAAAAATGTTCACCCAAAGTGTGCTTAAAGCATGAACCGAAGGATATGTAACTGCAAATGTGTATAACTGATATGCTCATCCTTGACACATCCTTGTATGCATGGCAGACCTCGTGATTGCGCACGCGTGAGAAAATGGCTCTACTGCCAAGATTGCGCTTAGCTTAATCTTCAGAGAGCAATTTCTGAAAATATTAAAACTGCTCGTCATCATGTTGACGAGCACTTTTCCTCGCTCCATTTTGGTATGAGCAACAGTCCGGGACAAACAGCCTAGAAAGCCAGGATGAGCCGTTAACATCACAACCACCCGTGTTCGATGCGGTAATTAACGGTACGATGTCACCGAGGGCCTTTAATCTCTCGGCAACGATTCCCGCGGCTGCGACGTTCCTTGAAAATTAGCATAATAATATATCGTCGTCTATCTCGGCCAATTAAACGGCCATAAAGCGAGCTGAGGTTTGGCGACGATTCTGCAATGTCGCGCCGGGCTAACTTAAGAAAGGGGGGCTATTAATGAATGGCTCCTTCGCGAGAGCGTCAGAAGATCGTAAACTTGTCCTTTCGTGCGCTAGACAACCCTCCATCGAGGCGTGTCTCACAGAAGACAATACGATTGCCGAAGAGTGAAGGACGCAACACAAATGCATCAAGTTTCACTCGATTGTAAATGTTCAATTCTTTATATGAGTCTAATTTCGGAAAAGATGAGGCCTATAAAGATCATGCACTGGATATTGGTGCGAATAAGTTTGAATGCGTCTAATACACTGTGTGTCACAAACATTATTACTCTGCCATTCAAATTTGTTCGCATTAACATCGTACTAACAGCGCACAACTCTTATAGGCTTCATTTTTTTTTAGGTGTATATCTTCATTTTTTTTTAGGTGTATATCAAATATCTTTGATACATGACTCCTAATTTCGTTCAATTATTTAACGTATATATGTATATATCTATTTTGTAAAAAATATGGTATTAAGGCCACAACCTCCAGTTAACTGGCTGGTTATTCCATTGGACTTGACTAGTCGCATTTGACATTAGGAAGAGTTAATTAGAATTAACTAATCACTATTGGGACTTAACCGGTAATTAAAATTAAACAGACGTTGTGGAACTTAGTTTAAGAGTATAAGATAAACAAGAGATTTTCGTGACGGGAAGTCTGCATGCTCTTTGCAAATCTTATGTCTCTTTGCTAATTGATAAAAGCGTTTGGAAAGCGCGATTTTCAATTCAAAAATACGCACGATCGACATTTCTGATTTCTGAGGATTCTAATCAATCGGTCGCGATCAATCTCACGCTTCTCGATCTCTCGCGCGACTTCCTCACTTGTCGACGATAAATCGTCCGAATCTTTAGCGCACCGCATCGTTAAAGGATCATTAACGGATCCTCTTCAAAGCCGACACGAGACAGATAGAACGATTTGTCAGGATTCGTGACGGAGATCCTATGAGGATTGGCGAGGAAGGGCACGAGAAGTATTATGAACGCGAAACACTACTACCGGATGTGTGTGGTCGGTAAAATGAAGTCAATTTTGTCGGCACGAATTTTTGGAGCTCGGGAAAGTAAAACGCGAGCAGTTTTCGCGCGTGCCTTTTTACGCCTAATAGCGCTGTCGCTCGGAGAAATTTTCGGAGGTGAAGACGAAAAGACGAAAAATGGGAATGCGAGACAGTGAAACAAGACTCAATAATTACTTTCGCAGTAATGTTACGAAAAATTACACGTGCATCTAAGCATCCTAATTTTACGCACGATGCACACCACCGGAAGCTTCGTTCCCCGCAAAAGTTTCCCAATGAACCTTACGTCACGCGACGACCAATAATAATTTAAAAAAAGCCACTTTCCTCGCTTCGCTTTTTACGTTCGCCCATAAAATGTGGCGCAAGTTATAATGTGGGCCGGCTCGCGCGGCCATTATTGGTTTACCTTCGGCGACCTATTTGCACGGTAAGCTCCCCGTATCGTAACGAACGGCTGCCATGATCGAGGTCAACGGTACTTCTCTTCTCTTTTCTTTTTTTTTCTCTCTCTTTCTCTCAAAAGGTATCGCTTTCCGGGTAAAATCTCACTCAAGACGATCGAGACATTTTTCGATACGAAGCGGCAGCCTCTTTTCCGCCGCGGCTCGCAACATTGGAGCTGGTTTCCACGGTATCACGGTATTCCCCGTGGGATGGAAGCGAAAAACTCCGGCTAACTCGCATCTGTATCAATTTATGCGGCCGACACGGTTGCCCGGCACAAAGCGGAAATACCTGGCTACCAGCTAGAAAAGAGGATAAAGTGAGAGAGCCCGGAAAAGGTTTAAAGCGCGATTCCGACATTTATGCTATTCGCGACTCATTTTCAGGCGAAACGTCGAAAACCTAATAAGCTCATCTGTATTAATCGAAGTGTCATAATGTAACATATAAATTACTGTCCTGAACGAACAAAAGTTCAACGGACGTGAAATTATACGGCTGGAAACTTGATTAAGTGTTGCCGTGATGTATCTTTCTCTCATTGTAATAATAATAATACTATCCACGCGTTAAAACCTTGATTAATGTTGAACAAATATTCGACTCTCGCGGGGGGGAAGAGTATCATCTCGTATCACGTTCGTAGATTTTGTATATCCATCAGTCATTTATTATACGTCGACGTTATTTTCGTATTATCGATTCGTAAATCGGTTCGCTAACATTTTCGTGCAAGGGTCACTTTCAAAATTTCTCATTCGAGAGCGGAGGAAGAACGAATCTTTATTCCTTCAAGGATCACACGTATGCACACACATGTTGAGTTTCTCATTAAAAAGAAATGTTTACTCGAAGCTTCGCGAATCTCTCTCGAATGTTCTGTCGAATGGGTCAAGTAGCAATTAAGGCGTCACTCGGAGTAATTCGACGCGCAACGTCCAGGTCGCTCGAACGATAAATTCCGCGATTTCGTCGTCACTTCCGAGCGACTTGTTCGCGCGACCGCGAGATCGTCTGCCCCGAAACAAATTGTTTGCGCGCGCTAGGGTGGCATACCCGCGGCTGCCACGGCATGAGTAATGGTGGGGCACCGACCGACCGACCGACCGACTGAATTCCCGACTCTAAAACCCTCCGGAACGAGCATGAAGCTGCCAACTGGAAACTGGCTGAAGGGTTTTAACGTACGGAGCAACCGCGTGATCGGCGCAGATGGCACGGACGCGCGATACACGCGAGCGTGTACCCTTCTGGAGCTTTAGATCGCGCTACACACTTCCCTGTGTAGTCGGGACCATTTATCCGTACTCTTTCCTGATCGAAAAACGACAACGCGGTAGCAGGTGCTCGTGAAAATCCGGGCGATGCCTTTTCGACCAGGACAATCGATGGCAGACGCGGGCGCTCGTTTTCGGTTAAATAGAAATTAGCATTTCTTTCTGAAGCTCGAGGTTAATATTGTTAAATGATACAGAAAGATAATCGCTGAATTCGCGTTATGCTACAGGACTGGATGCACCCGGTGCATAATCAGATTTCAATCAGCATGGGAGAAAACGAGAAAGAACGACACGTGCATACACAGTGTACTAATACAATCTCAAAATACCGACTGTACACGGAAAAAAATGTTATAGTAAAAATTACGTTATAGTAAAATTACGTTAAAATTACACTTCTTTTCACAATGTTTTTTTTTGTAAAGCTGGACTAAATTTGTAACATAGAAACAGTAAATTTGCCGATCTGTCCTGGTATACGATATAAAAGATATTTAAGTAATCAATAATTTTGTAATAAAAAATCGAACATAAATTTTTAAACTTTATAAATATTTTTAAATTAATATTTTTAACTCATAATATATAGTAATTTTACTTATAATTCTCTATGTGATCAAAAATTACCAAAATTTTGTTATATTTTTTACTACAATATTTCTTTCTTGTTCTTTTTTCTTAATTAAATTTTTTCTAAATTAAACGAATTGTATAAAAAAGATAAATATCCATGAATAGGTAAATAATTATTTTCCCCGTGTGTATACTTCACACAGAATCGAGTTGCAAAACGAATATGAAAAGGCCACTCGGTGATTGTCCTTCGCGTCTAACGCAAATATCGGGCATTAGCATTTTAGGACGATTATCTCGCACTGCCGCGTTTTGCCTAAAGACCCGTTAAAATAAAGGTATAATGGAAGAGGAGAGACGAGCAATAGGTGCACGAATTAATGGACGAATATCGCGCGTAATCCTATATAGGATAGTAAACAGCAGCGGGGACCCTTCCGCATTCTTATACAACCATAAATTATGGTCTAAGCCCGTAGGGATCGCGCATCCCCCGGGATTATCGCGGACCCGACGTACATGCACTCCGCAGCAGGTATTTGCTTTTGATTATTTTTTAATTGCTTAGCACCACGTAATCCCATTTGTCTTGCTCACGGTCTATCCGATGGACACAGTTAAGCGACGTTTCTGATTCGTGTATCAATCGTGGAGCGTAAAACTGATCTCGTATGCCGCGATTGTACGGACGCGTGTGTTTTGCGATTATGGAAATTAGTTATTAGTTATGGTAATTACTGAGATCGATTCACACATCGCGTAAGTATATTAATACAGTTTATTCTTGACAATAACTCGACATTTGATAGGAATTTGATGGTTTGAGAAGTCTCTCGTACAAACCCTCAATACTTCCTCGCGCCCCTTCGCGCGCTTTCAAGTTTGGAATGAAGAGCCGGTACATCGAATAGTCTGCGAACGTCCTCCGAACATGCGACACGACAGCCGTACGTCTCGTTTAATGGACACTCCGTCGTAGCACGCGGACGCGACAACGATAGACAACAGCAAGAGCAGATTATTAAACACGGGGCTGAGTACGTCATCGTCGCCGATGCGACGTCGTCCTCGTGCCGTACGCCGCAACACGCGCACCTACCTGCCTACACGCGCGGCACACGCGCGCGTCTCGAGCGGACGATTATGTCACTTCGATAACGAGGATATAGAAGGTGGCAGCGCGCGCTCGTGCTCGCTCGCGGTCATTTGTAACGTGACTCTGCGGAAATCGCGGGAACGGGGGCAACGGATCTCGGAGATTTCTCCCGCCTCCCTCCCCTCTGGCCACCCTCTCGCCGATCCTCCCTCCTCGCACCTTCTCGCTTGGCCCACACGCTGCGTCAGAGTTCTCGACTAATGGTATTAGTGTCATTGGTAGTTGATTCCCTGTGTGCCGAACAAATATGTATTTATTGATTCCGCGGGAAGCAGCGAGGAGTGAGGGACGGGGCAAGGGGTTGGAAGCAGTAAAGGCTGGCGCAATTTTACCCTTTCACGGTCCCTCGAATCCGGAGGAACGGGGGGACGGTTGCCTGTCTTCTAGCCGAGTCAGAAACCAAGCTCCCGGGGCCGTAGTGCCTTTCACGCTCGCCCGATATTAATGGCTTCCAACTGATTCCAGCCAAATGGAATGGCTAACGTGTAAATCGAGAATGTTTGTGCTGTCCTCGCGCGAGATAGAGAGAGAGGGAAAGAGGGCACTCTCGCACGGTCACTACAGTCGCGAGTTGTCGACGGATACGAGGGGGTGGTTTATTTCGTAGTCGCGCTAAAGACAGCTGGATATTCTATACCGATCGACGTAGTCTAGTCATGGTTGAATTAATTATTTTCACATCGGTCGAAATATATTCAGGTTTTCTTTTCGTTAAAATTGATTTTAAAATTATGTTTAGTAAGGACACGCGCGGTGTTAAAGTGGTGTCGGAGAGTTTTTCGATTTAGAAGCGTCACATACGAATACGAATTTTTTAAAAACGAGTCAATTGCTTTGCGATATTGCTAGTATCTTTAGAACATACGGATTTATGTAAACTAGCATTTTTACATATAGAAGTGCGAATTCTATTGAGGATCCAGAATCGATGATGTGTCACTTTGCCGAATTTATTAAAACGAAAATATTTACATATTTTGAAATAACAAATCGCGTTATTTTATACGCAAATTGTCGTTCTAGAGCGCCTGGACGATTTTCTCGTTACGTGTTGACCGCGCGCTTGATAAATGTAAACGTCAAATTCGACAAATCGTTTCTCGGGAACGGGCAAGTCGCGTCGTCGTCGGGTACGCGTGTCCCAATCCGCTGTGCGAAAGCGACGTCTCGTTACCGTCCTCGTCGTGACTTACGACGGTATTTGTAAATTAGTTGTCAAAGTAGCATCAGAGAATCCACGGGACAAGAGAGCGTCTTTCGAGGACTTACGAGCCATAAGCTTCGCGTTTGCCAGAATGCGAGAGGGACGCGTAGTAGAAGAGGGAGAGAACGACAGAGATACAGAGAGAGAGAGAGAGAGAGAGAGAGATGAGGGAGGGCACAGAGTGTGGGTAAAGGAGTACTTTGTTATTCCGGTTGCAGCGAGAGAGTATCAGAATGGTAAGCGACTCGCGTCCATTAATCACGTTTATAGCGGCCCAATGTCGCAAGTCACTGTTGTACACTATGTAAACGCACGCGTGCACCCTCCCCCTTTCTCTCTCTCTCTCTCTCTCTCTCTCTCTCTCTCTCTCTTTCTTTCTCTCTCTCTCTCTCTCTCTCTCTCTCAGACTTTCGCTTTCGTTGCCGCACTTCAATCGGCACTTAATGGGGGTATCGGTTCTTAGGTTCATTCAGAATGTTGCTACGGTCACACCCTGACGATGACGCAGCTCCGAACCCGCGCCCTCGCAGAGATGTGCACACATACAAACATACACGCGATCTGGATCGCGTTTTCTCTGCGACGTCTATTGTTATCGCTCAACGCGCCTGCGTGCTCCGAATTCGACTCTTCACCCTTTCACACGACGATGACGACGATGACGTGACGCGTTGTCGCGCTTCATCGCGAGAATCCAAAGTCGAATCGCCGCGCGACGTGATGTTTAAACCGCGACGCTATCTCCAGCTCGTCATCGCTATCGCAGCCGATTCCTCGGTTATTAATTCGCGGTACGTATCGGGCCGTCAGTCGCAGCGAAGCCGGGCGTCGCTGGACGCGACGCGAACGTTTTAAATTTCCAGGATGGCGTTATCGGGCGCGAACAGAGCGAGCGGAGCGCGCGCACGCAACACAATGGAGTTCTTGAAATCCGAACACAAAGGTATTCCCATCACGGCGAAGCGGCACCTTCGCATGTCCCGCTTTAGAAAAGCCGACGGTTGATACTTCCCTCAGCGGCCGCGGCGTCGGGGGCGGGCGAAGGGGGGCAAACCGGGGACGTACAAATTCTCCACGCTCGTCGGCCTCGACGGAGATACACGTAAGAGTAGGTGCGCGGCCTGACAGCTCACGCTTTGTCGGGACGCGTTAGCTAGCGCAGCGCGCATCGCCAATGTTGTTTTATTAATAAAATTCATAGGGAGACCCTGCGGCGCGCTCTCGGTAGCTGGTAGTTCTCAGCCCCTCTCGGGGGGGAGTAGGAGGTTGCGCCGGGTTGGCAACCGTGAAACGGACGAGAGGGCGGTGAGCGACGCAAGGAACCGGCCGTAGGAGAAGGGCGAACGGGAAAGGGAGAGAGACGGCGCGAAGCCAACAATAACAGTGACAACTCTGATTCAATAAAGCATAATATCTGGACCCGGACGAGGGTGGGTGGGTGAGCACGTTGCAGCGTCCTTTCGCCGCCGGGATGGGGGTGAGCGAGCGAGCGAGTGAACGAGCGGCGACGGGACACAACCCCGAGGGTTGCCATTGATATCAACATAAATCACAATAGGAATTTGTATTACAGTTACACAGAGGCTGGTGGATAGGAAATAAGGAATGTAATAAAGAAAATTGGTAGAGCAAGAGGGGGGATGGGTCGACGGGAGGGGTCGACGGGAAGGGATGGAGGGGAGGGACGGGGATGAGATTTCTTGCCGCGGAGAGACGGAAAGCTCTTACGGGAAACACGAGTTTAGCCCGTGCCGACTCTCTCGACGGACGGCTTACGTTCGGAGCGAGACCGACGGTTACGACGGCGACGGCGACGACGAGATAGCACGTGCGAATAAATGCCGGCGCGCGGGATAATGGCCTTCGCGAGGTCGCTTCGAGTGTCATCTCGCTGAATGAAAAACCAGAGTTCGTGGGCGGCGTGCGCGCCGAATAATCCCGATTACCGCAGCGCGTCGTAATTTCGGCTTGATTGTCATTCGATTCGCTGTCACACGCGCGCCCCGGAATTGCGAGGCTCCAAAACATTCGACGGCATTACGGGCGAATTAAAAACAAATACGTCATCGATTTGTACCGGCGACGCCGATATACGTTGCGCGTTTATTCGCTCTACGCCGAATCCCCCAACATTGAGCGACGCGATTTCAACTATTTGCTTAATTTGCACGCGTCCCGCCGGCGAAGCGTTCCGCAAATAGCGCGCGCCCGGAGAGTTCGCCGTTTCGTGTTTTCGCCAAACAAAAATATCGCGCGCGCGCACCTCGTGAAATATTCCGCGCTGGTTATTATTACGCGCATTAAAAAGCGATTCGTCGTTTTTATTCATTAACTGCACCGAATGTCTCGCGCTTCGTTTCCGACGCGTATTAATATTTATCGGCGGACGGTCATTGGTTGACGCGCTCAAGACTCGTCCGTCGGCCTGAGACTCGTGAGAGAGATAAAAAAAGAGAGAGAGTGTACTCGATGGGAAACACGTCGTCTCGTGACAACTCACGGCAAGAGCACGCAGGGACTTGGCGCGCGAAAGGAAAACAATTAAAGTCGCAATTAAAAATGGATGTTTTTATTAGCCCTTGCCCCTTTTCTTTCCCTTCGCGCGAGGGTAAAATGCCGTTGCGTCTGCGCGCGCACGAGCGACGAGAGAACACTAACGGGGAAGAGAGATGTGGGTAAGGGGATGGAGAGAAAGAGCGAGAACGCGGGGAGCGTCGAAACCCTCCGTTGCGCCTGTTGCAGAAACGAGACGGTTGAGAGGGTGGCAGGAACCAGGGGAAGGGGGGACTGTGGAGAGTACGCGGGGGTAGCTCGGAGGCGAGGAATGGGGAATTGTAATGAGCAGCCCGACAGTTACAAATGACAGGACGGAATTCGCGAACTGCGATAGAACCCAGCTTCTGCCTAAAGGCCGCTTTACACACCCGGGCGGAAATGTTTCGTCCGTCGCAGGGCAATTTCGCCTTACCCAAGGTCGTAACTCCGTGCTCCGAGGAGAGGCCGCTAGATCAACGATTTTCTTTTTTCTGCTCCACTCCTTTTTGTTTCCTCTTTCGAAATGATGGGACTTTAAGGAAGAAGTTTGCGCGAACGCGTCAAGTGACTGCGAGGCAAAAGATATCGTGGAGCAGACCGTTCTTACTTCCCTCGTCGGTTAACTTTAGTCTTCATGTTCAGACATTAATCTTGTTTGATTTAATGAAAAAATATCACATATATCCGATTTACTTTCGGCCAAGTCGTTCTCGTGGCTTTGATTGCTGCGCATTTGTCAGTGTAAAGCGGACCTAAGGTCCCTTCCCTTCGTCCCAATGATCCGTAAGCCTGCGTCTTGAAGTAACATCGCTGCTTACATTTACGCATTCCAAACGTTGGACTGGACGCGTACGATACGGTATGCTGCTAACGATGCCGGCGATGCGGGTTAATGCGTCGTCGGCCGACACCGGAATGAGAAGGGATGATCGTCGAGTGGACGATATGCCATCCGTAGTCCGCGCTTACGTGGAATTTGCGATTTCGTTGATGGCGATGGGCTCTGCGCGAAATGGAGCGCGGTTTCTACTATGTAAGAGGTATTTCGAAACTGCCGGCACAATTGAAGAACTGTTGTCCGACGCGCGATACCTTCCCGGGTAGACTTTCATGACTATTACGACGTGAGACAATCGATGGTGTGGCACTTTTATCATTATTTTAATTATATTTCTGAGGCAAATATAATTTATTGAATTAATGGCAAATCTCTCAGATAGCGATGTCGATTCAAAAGAACACGGAGAAAATATTGCAGGAAAAATTGCAACGAAATTTTCGTAATCTTGAATCATACAGAAATTACGATCGAGAATACTACATAATTTGTTTAAAAATGTCATGCACATTTAACTTTTCACTACAGAATTACTACTGATGTAAGTACATCACACAATGACGTAAATTCTGTTTTGTATAAAAAATTCTGTCTCAGCAAAAAATTTACTTAATGTTACTTTCAGATTTTCATATTGCATTTCGCATGAATTTCGAACGAATTTTGATCATCTTTTTCATATCTTATTCGTATTTCTATTTCGTCATTCTATATAATAAATATGTGCTCTATGAAGTGTTCAGAAGGGATGCAACCCTCATAAATCGACTGGTAAAGTTATCGCCAAGTTTACGTATGTCTGTCTATCTGAGTTGTTAGCGTGCGATTTTAGCCTTAACCCCTCAATACCAGAGTTAGTGATGGTTGTAATCAACAAACAGATGCGAATGATACGCATAGTAATTTATGATAATAATCCACGTTGTATCTCTCCAATACCTGCGCGAGTATACGGAGGAAATTATGTGTTGAAGATTACATTACAATTATATCTCCTTTTACAATATTTTTTGTAAAGCTGGATTATACTGAAATTGTATTATAAATTATTATGGAAATGATCAATTTAACGATCTACCGATACGATACGATACGTTCAAATACTTACAGTAATTCTGTAGTGAAAAGTTAAACGTGCATGACATTTTTAAACAGATTATGTAGTATTCTTGATTGTAATTTCTGTATGATTTAAGATTACAAAAATTTCATTGCAATTTTTCCTGCAATATTTTCTCCGTGTACTTTTGAATCGGCATCGTTATCTGAGAGATTTGCCATCGGGAAACTCGCGCGGGTAATACGCGCAGTACCACCCGAGCGAGATGACAGAACCGCGAGAGGATTCGGGAAAAGAAGGCGGAACAAGTTTGATCCCTCAGGGAACGGAAGCGACGTCATACCATGATATTCGGGATCTGATTCGGAATAAACGGCAGGAAGAAATGTTCCGTCGGACGGCATCGAGGGGAAAGGAAAGGCTAGACGCCGCGCGTTTCGGGGCCCTTCGTATGTACGATTCGAGGATATCTCGTATGAGAGGCGACACTGCTTAGTCGTGAGGGTTTTATCGGCCTGTGTTTGCGGTGACCCTCTAATGCGCTCTTCTCGCGGTTCCCGAATAACTCTATTTTCCTCGATTGAACACGAGCTTCTCTCTTCGCAATCGAGAGCGATTGTCTTACGGGTAACTTCGCGCATCATCCATCTCGAGCATTTTTCCACATTTCGATTAGTGATGTTAATTTCGAGTAACTAAGTATAAATGTACTTGGGTTGCAATTTCGACGCATGATGCATTAAGAGAAAAAAGTGGTCGATCAAACTAAAATTACAATTTTCTTTAGCCCCAATCATAATTTCTGATTGTCCAGTACGAAAATGATAGTGAAAACATACATATAAAATTATTATCACTAATATTATAAACATACATATAAAATTATTATTACTAATATTATAGTAGAATTTAATAAATAAAGTTTTTAGGTTTTCTTGACCATAACTTATAATAATTATTTCCCTATGTAATTGTAATTATGGATACCAAATATATTTTTCTCAGTGCAAGAATTTCTACACTGTAAAAAATTTTGTGTTAAATTTAACACATCTCACCTGTTCCAATTTATCCGTTTTAATTTCTGTGTTAATTTAAGACAATATGTTGACAAATAACACAACTTATCAGAAATGTATATGATACACGTGAAATATGTGGTTTTAAATAGTAGAATTCAACGTAGAATAGTCGAAATAACACAACGGCAATATGTAAATTAATATACAGATATGTTAAAAATTTCTACACGGATTTCAACATAAATACGAGATGCTTTTACCCATATATAATGAAAGTTTCATTACACGGAGAGAGAGAGAATATTGTAGTAAAAATTATAATACAATTTTAATACTTCAGGAATAGTTTGGCACTGGATGAAAATTATAATAAGATATAGTAAAAATGACCATAGTGAAAATTGAATATAGTAAACATTATCATAAATGTAGTAAAAATGATCATGTTTATGATCATTTTTACTATGTTTTACTATAACTTTCGTAATAGTGTCAGTCTATTTCTGGACTACTAAAGTTGTATTGTAATTTTTACTACAATATTTTCTCCGTGTAGTCTCTATCGCATAAAATTATGGATGGTTAAACGAGTGAACGTAAGAACAACATTGCTACTCGACGTAAATTGTCTATTCTCGATCCGAAGAAGAACGTCGTGGTTCTCCTTCATCGAGAAATAACCTTCATTATCCGTTTTACGGTAATACGAGGCCGAGGTCCTGTGGAAGAAAAACGGGCACGAATTTTCGCTCGCGGTGCCTCGCCATTAAATCGCACCGGAAGGATTACCATCCGTCACGGAGCGCGGAAAGGCTTCGCCGCGTCTGCCTTGCGCGCACGAAAGGAGCCTGATGAGGTTCACGGGGAGGTCAGCGGAGCTTCGCGCCGTTACTCTTCTCCGCGGAGTTGTTAATAGCCGGTGAACCTGTTCCCGGTTGCAGATCGAGGATAATTGGATGCAAATAGTAAATACGGCGGACGATATAAAACTGCCGGTGCGCCTCGTGGAGAAAGGAGACGAGTGAAGGTGCCGCGTATCGAGGCGGTCGAAGGGCTCCGTAAGGAAGAGCAGAAGGAGTTGGGTCGTTTCTTGAGGGAGGACGAAGCAGAAGGAGGAAGAGAAGGATGAAGGGAGAGAGGGTGGGTGGGTTCGGTACGTAGCAATATACGGGAGACTTAGCCGTGATAAATCCTTATATATGAGGCCGCACCGCGGCGGCCCTCTATATGAAACTCCCTCCGGAGCACCCCACGGGATTACCCTTATACCTCTCTGGCCGACCTATACCGTCGAAGAAAAGTCACTACGTAGCTAACGTAGGGCGCGCGATGCCGTTTCCGTCTAGAAATAGAAAACAAATGAGGAGCTGGAGCTCCGGATCTTCGGATCGGATTTCCTGTGATCGATCGTGGCGGTCATCTTCTCGTCGTCGTCGGTAAAATTAGTCTCTTCGATATTGCGAGCGCGTGCGCGCTCTCTGTGTGATATCACTTCAGAATCGCGATTACTCGTGATTACGGTCGGAAGGACGCCCGAACCTGTGGGTCTGTGAAAAATCGCGAACGCGTTGTCTCGGGAGATTATCCGCGCGACGTGAAACGCGATCTTTCCGGACGAGCCCTCTTCTCATGTGTCCTTGTCCTCCCTGCCCCGCGGAATTGGGAAATGACGCGCGACGGGGAACGACGCGTAATTTGGGAAGTCGGCGAGAGCAATGCAGCGTCGCAATGCGAGACCGGGTCCGGCTTCCGCCACGTTTCGAGTTATAAAGATCCGTATCGGTGGCGATAGTGATTATCCGCGATGGCGACATAATCGTTACGTCGTTAAGTCCTAACGGCGTTGCGCGTAACCTCCTCTCCCCCTCGGCGCGGCTCGTGCGGAAGAGCACGCGCGCGAAAGTGCACGGCGAGGGGAGGGGGAGAGGGAGGGAGGGAGGGAAGGTTTGTGTTTTATCGCGTCGTACGGAAGCGCGGTCGCGCCGTCATTCCGGAAAAATGCCCGACCCTCCCCCTAACGCGCCTCCCGTCCCGCGCCGTGCCGCGCCGCGCCGGTATGGCACACATGTGTCGTACGTAATTTCCGCGCGTTCAGAAATAAATCTCGCGCGATTCCGTTTTTTAACCGCTCGCTTTTGATCGCCCTAAGCACTCGCGCGATTACCGGCCGCGTGATGGCCGATCAAAAAATCATTCGAAAATCCGGTATCACCCATTACGTCGTTCGACCGCGCAATCGTTTTTTTTTTTTTTCATTTGATTTATAGCGCCGCGAGCCAAGAGAGATCACATCACCGCTCGAAACGCCGGCGTGAGGAGAGGACGAGGAGGGGAGGATGGAGTGCGAGGGTAGTCGTATTTTTTATGCGTTGGCGGAGATAAATATCGGAGCGGTCGCGCGACCGCTAATTATAAAAGTGGATCTGGAGAAATTAACATCTCTCGCTGTTGTCTCCTTTCGCTAAGGGACAATAATCGTGTGTCCCCTCGCTTGGCTATTTTCATCCCCCTTTTAAATCATATCTTAATCTCTGATTTTATGTTTTTCTTCAAATTTACAAATTGCCTGGCGATCGAATTGATGTGATATCGGGGCGATACGCACGCGATATATGTACGCATAATAAATACGCGGGGAAATGTATTTGCTCGCTATCGACACGTCAATCGTAATAAAGAGGAGTTTTTAAATTTTCCGAAAAAGCTCGAAATAAACTCATTATACTGGCCGACGGGGCGGGGGAGAGGGGGCGGGACTGTTTTTATTTGACGCTTTAACGGCCAAGTGCTCACTTTGAATTATAGAGGATACGTTCGACGCGCTCGCCTGTGTATTCGACATTTTTATTTGAAAGCTGATTCGTTTTCCCCGTGCCGCTGAAATTTCCCGGGGCCGCTGATGCGTATGACGTATGTAGAATATAAAATGCACAACGTATTATTGAACAATAGCCAGCCGATAATAGGTCCGTACGCGCGTCGGTGCGTGTCATTAATGGATTTATGCTTTCTGCGAACAGGCCGAGGGAACAGCCGCAACAAACGCGCGGGATCGCCTCCTTCGTGCACGCGCTCGTACAACCGACCGCGATGATGCGCGGCGGCCACTGCCGATCGATCGACGCGCGAGCACGAGAGTGCGGGATTATTAAAAAGAACGAGGCGGCTCGCGATGACGAACGCGCCGCGCTCTCGCAAACGATCCCGGCGTTGCATTAATTATCGCGTGCGTTGTCGCAAAAATTGCCGAACTATAAAATTGGCCCGAGCCATGGCCCCCGGCCGTGGCCCCGAGCGCCGCACCGCGCGACTCACTTTCGGCGCGCGAAAAACATTGCGCGTCGTCCAGAAAAAATATGAAACTACCGCGCTATTAAAACAAAGGGAGTCGGCTGCAGAGCATCAACGGACATAAAATGTTTGTCGTTGCGATGGACGAACGGTTATCGCTGCGATTTTTGGTGCGTGCGCCAGGAGGCAGAGGGAACAAGGGAGCGAGAGAGAGCGAGAGAGACGAGAGTACAGGCGGCTGGTCATTGGAGAGAAACGAATGTAGAAGAGAAAGAGCGAGAGAGAGAGAGAGAGAGAGAGAGAGAAAGAGAGAGAGAGAGAGACAGACAGCTAGAGAGAAAGAGGAGGGAAATAGAGAGAAATCGAACGACAATAATTATCGTGAAAACGGAATATCTCGCTGGGCAACGACGGCGGCTGTGCGCGCGCGGGGAGGAGGAGGCGGTGGTTCACACTGGGGTGTGGGTGAGAGGAGAAGGGGGATGATCCAGCCGGATGCCATTCCCGGTTGCATCGGCCGTTCACAGAGAAAGAGAGATTCGGCGGGGGAATGGCGGGGCAGAGGAAGCGAAAAGGGGGGAGGACAAAATCGGGTGGAGGAGGTGGAGGACGCGGGAGAGGCGGCCGGCCGATCCTGGCTGCCATTGTGTTCGTTATAATTAAAAACGCGATTCGCAATTGCAAATTGGAAAATGGGAGAGAGAGAGCGTGCCGGCCAGCCGTTGTTTATGGGCTGTTCATTGATTTTTATGCGCCGAAATTAATGACCGACCCGCGATTTCGGGGCGTCGCCGTATAATCGTCGACGTGCATGTACCTACGGGTGTCGTTATGCGCTCGTCCTATCGCGCATCGGATCCGCCAACGAAAAAAAAAATAAAAGAGAGATAGAGAGAGAAAGAGAGAGCCGGAGGGAGAGAGATAGAGGGAGGGAGGAAGGGAGGGAGGGAGGGAGGGAGGCACACCGGAAGGGTGCCGGACAAATGCGGAATTTGCAACGGGCCGGGTAACGAAGTGTGCGCCGCAGTGAATCTGCAAATACTGATATCTTGCTGATACAAGCCGCGCCACAAACGCACCCCGAATAATTAAATAATTATCGCGATAATGTTTCGCGTTCGCACTAGAGGCGTCGATACCATGTATGGTATTGTGTAGTAGTCGCTAGTTGATATTGCTAAAAATTGCTCGAGCTTTTGTGTCGTTATCGATATTAGAACACGTTATAAATCGAGTCAGGTTGCACTAAATAAATGTAAGCTGACGAGCGATAGAGATGCATGAGTAACAGAAATGTAAAAGTAATAAAGATTATAACGGAGCCACATAATTGTTTAGCAGATAATTGCAAACTAGAAATATGCAGGCTTAGATATCGACTCGAGAATTATTCTCTTGGTATGTTCATCAAATACTTGTAAAAATCGCAAACTAGTTGTGTACAATAATGATTTCACATACCTGGAAATACACGATGTTTCGTTAATCACATCCCGGTTTCATGCATACTTCATCCTGACTTTCCAAACCAGCATCTCGATTTTCAATTGCTGCTCCGTCGTGGCATTCCGCATATTCACTTGTAGCACTGATGCTAGCGTATGTACAGTTCGAATAAACGCGTGTTAATTAATACGATGCCGATGAGAGCCTAATTGCTTTGCACGGTACGCACGTCATATTGTCGGCCGATATATCGAAGCCACAAAATGGCCGACGGTCGTTCCATTAGACTGTTCTCTGTATCTTGTTGCATACACCACCTTTAAAATGATGTACATATTAGATAAATAAAATAAAACATATATATATATATATATATATATATATATATATATATATATATATATATATACACTATGTTCAATAATTAGATAGATGTATATTCGCAATTTAATCAGAAAGAGGGAGAAAGATGAATATCGCAAGAGAATATAGAAAGTATAATATTGAGAGTATATATCATAAGTCTACGTTTCACTGTTTTCCGTAACAATGTAGAGTATTTTAATGTACGAAATACTTGGGGGAACTCAGCGGGAACCTACTTACCGGTACACACACGTACTCTGCGGTATACACATCTTTCATCGACGCGAGACACAAAGTGACATGCGTCCGGGCAGAAACGTGACTTTCGAATGAACCAAAACAAACGACAAGTAAAGCAAAGACGCGCGCGTCTCAATCGCCCACTGTCAGTCACCGATAAGTAGCGGCGCCAACGATATCGTTTCGCGGCCGGTAGATGGCAACAATCAACACTTGAAAAATACCGTGAGCGTACAAGCCGATCAAAGCCATCGATGCACTGTTTGTGTTTGTCGCATATATTGCCATGATCGAATTATTAGACGTAGTAACAATTCCCGTGAAATAATATTTGCGGTATTTCCGCAAAGCAAAGTATTGCGTCGCGCTTCTTGAGAGATTAAATAGACTCGCGCCATATCAATTCACTCGCGACAACATAGCCGAATCTCCGACCGAATTGTATCTACACAGGTATCTGTACAAAGACGTTAACGTTAATAACCTACCGATATGTACAGTCTGCGATATACACGCTTTTATCGATGCAAGACACAAGATGATATTCTTTCGCAGCGAGAAAGACGACTTCCGAACGAACCAAAACACTCGACACGTAGAGCGAAGTCGCGCACGTCAATCGCCAACTGTCAGTCACTTATAAAGAGCGGTACTCACGGTGTCGTTTGGCGGCCAGTAGATGGCAACAATTAACGCTTTGAAAATATTGTGAATATATTAGACGGCCAAAGCTATCGATGCACCGTTTTAGTTTATTGCCGTGATTGAATTATTATGCGTAGTAATTAGGGCATGCTATATATTTTTAATATAAAGAAATATTAAAAATTATAAACGATGTAAGAATGTTTGCAAAACATAAAGAAATGAAATCAAATGTAATAAAAAGTAAAATAAGAAGAAAGCAAACCCATACAGCACAAATGTTCAATAAATATCCTAAGAATATTCTAATATTCTTAGAATGTTCTTAGGATATCTACTGAATATTTAGCACATTTCTATTGAATATATAGCACATTTGTGCTGTATGGGAAATATAAAAAAAAAAGTGACACAAATAATTAAAAAAAATGTAAGAAGTTAGTTGTTATGAAATAAAATGAGTTTAGTCAATAGATGACGATTTACTAAATGGAATAAGTTCCTTATTCAATTTGTTAGAGTATGAGAACATTCTTATTGTTAAATATTGCTTACATATGGCAGTTATTAATTGAACGCGGTGTGGAGTTTCTATTCCAACTTCTAATTCGTTAAAGCATCTGCTATTAAATGGAAATATATCTGTAATTAATGCAAATTTTCTTGTTATTCTAGTAACAATTTCATTATATATACCTCTTTTTAGAATCTACGTGTGGTTGTTTCTTATTAAAAGAGAAAATTCCTTTTCGATACTGCAAACAATCTTATAAACATTGTGTGATACATATACCAATTCTCCATTATTTTTTAAATCGACTAGTATTGTATATGTTGCAAATTTAATTTTTTTATTTAAAAACTTTCTGAATCATATTATCTATAGAAGTACTGCATTTAACTATTTTGATTAGTTTTTTTACGATATTACCGGAAATGTAATATAAAATATTGTAATAAAAGTAATAAAAGTCAGTAATAAAAGTATCATTAAGTAAATCAGAATCGGAATTATCGTCGATTATATAATCGTTTGAAGTTTCCCATTATACGTTATTATGCCATTTTACAACATTTTTTTTCGACCATCTTAATTGAAATCTTATTTCACTATCTGGTTGAAAAATAATATAAAACTCACTGATGCTGAAATTTAATTTTTTATCAATAAATTTTTCATCGCTGATGTAAATTGCATTACATTTGGATTATTATTCCACGAATTTCTACGTCCTACTTGGGCAAAAAACAATTCTAAATAGTTTTGACTAAATTTGTAAGTCATTAAGTAAGTTCAACGATAACTCAAGTAAAATATTTAGCAATTTACAAAATGGATTTCACAGCAGCTGCAAAATCTATAATAAATATTTTTCTTTTTGATGTGCATAAAAGAATGTTAGGATTATGAATTTTTAAAGAATATAAATAATTAATTTTTTCTTCTATTTTCTCTTGTAAGTAAATAATGTTGTTTATATATATATATATATATATATATATATATATATATATATATATATATATATATTAGGTTTTTTAAACCCTTTCGTAAATGGATTATGGGAATTCAAAAAATAAAAAATTTCATCGATAGCTATGATAAATTCCACAGTAGAATTACATTCTTTAAATCCATCAACTTCATAAAATTATAAAAATTGAAGAGCAGCAGCAGTAGAACAACTTAAAGTCTGTGCTGCTAATTTAACTTTCATTATATTTTGCTCATAATTAATGTGTACATTAGTGAGTTTATTAGCTAATTTTAAGGTTATTTTATTTTGAAAAAGATGAAAGTTTACGATGTGTTGCCACTCAATTAATCCGGAAGGTAATTTTAAAATTTTTTGTTCTCCTAGTATTTCGTGCAAGCTTTAAGTTGTGACACGCATTAGGTACAAAGTCGTGATCAGAGCTTGGATGTTTGAACGAGGATTTCAATTTTGAATAATCGGTAGCACATAATGGACAATCTAATAAATTCATTGTTGCATAATTTACGTATGCTCCGTCACAGGCGACACTCCATATCTTAATGCCTGATCGCTGAGATAGAATTAATGCAGTTTTTATCAATTTGGATTGTATTGATGCCGATATTTTATTGATAAAAAAATACCCAATGAGCCATTTCCACTTTCCGCTCAACGAAACTAACAAACACTAAAACTTTGCATATGTTTTTGAATCTTCGATTGTAATGTCATTGCCGTAATCGCACATTCCGATGAATTTTTCTTTTGATTTGTCCTATATAAGTTGTTTCCGTATTGCTATCGAATCGAAGATCAGATTGCAGTTTCGTGATTGAGGTGGAAATTTGGAAATCTCTTCAAAATCTCCATTGCTTAAGAATCCTGGTTCCGCATTTATTGAAGACAACCAATTTCTCATGCTGCTAGTGTGTGGTAAATAAAGAATTGATGTAAAAATTATTAGTTTTATGTTTTGCATCACTGTTTACAGAATCCGCATTAACTATCAGCAATTTTATATATTTAACTTTTATGTTTTTATAATGATTAATTTTTATTATCTCAGATTTGTGGACGTATACACATAAAACTTTAAATCTTTTTATTATATAAATCCGAACCATGAAGACAATATATTGTAAAATTATAATATAGTTGTGTTGAATAAAAAGTTTTAATAGTTTTGTTGTTAAACTAGAAAAGAAATCGCTAACAATGTAAGACGAGAAATAAATTTGTTAAAGTTAAAGCCTAAATTACCTGCAGTAATTGTAAGCTTTTGGTGAATAGAAATGTAGCATTAAAGCAAATTTCTTTATTTCGTCCATATATCTACATTTCTTGCTTGATTTTTTTCGGTTTTGCCATTTGTTTTGGAATAAATTTTCAACCATTCCATTGAAATTTTTAAGAATCAATTAGCATCCGTTATGTTCCAGAAAATTCTTTTGTCTAGTATTTATATACAACGCTCTTTTGCATTTCTTATTTCATTTATTTATGTGCTATATATATATATATATATATATATATATATATATATATAGAGAGAGAGAGAGAGAGAGAGAGAGAGACACACACACACAAACACACACAAACAAATACAAACATACACACACATAATTGGTCGCGTAGTAATTTGGTATTTTTTCATTTCAACAAATGATTATATTTATATAACGATTATATAGATATTTCAAATATATGATAATTCTGGTAAGAATTTTAGATAACATCTTCATATGTATTAAATATTGCATAAAACTTATACGGAATATAACCCATTACGTTAGATTTGTCATAGTAGCACATACGGATTCTCGCGCATTCACAGTGGTACTTATTCTGCGCATAGGCCGAAAGTAGGCTACGTTATGGTAGGTTATAAGTTATTTCGCGTTAGCGTAGAGAGCACTATTTCGGATAGTTTTTT
>NW_022639493.1:288394-289178 GCF_010583005.1 Odontomachus brunneus | reverse complement strand
CAGTGGTACTTATTCTGGGCGTAGACCGAAAGTAGGCTACGTTATGGTAGGTTATAAGTTATTTCGCGTTAGCGTAAAGAGCACTATTTGGGATAGTTTTTTAGGGGTTTCTAAAGAAACATTCGCCTTTGAAAAGGTCTATTTTCCAAAACTACATCAGATATACTTATTTCGTTCTGTATCGTTTTCGGGGTGACAACGGGGGTTTGTGTGACTCTGTAGCACACCCAGTACCTTGAAAATATTTTTCCAACATCCCAGAATCACCCCCATAACGTTAGATCCGTCATAGCAGCACATATGGATTCTCGCGCATGCACGGTGGTACTTATTCTGGGCGTAGGCCGAAAGTAGGCTACGTTATGGTAGGTTATAAGTTATTTCGCGTTAGCGTAGGGAGCACTATTTCGGATAGTTTTTTTAGGGTTTTCCAAAGAAACATTCGCCTTTGAAAAGGTCTATTTTCCAAAACTACATCAGATATACTTATTTCGTTCTGTATCGTTTTCGGGGTGACAACGGGTGTTTGTGTGACTCTGTAGCACGCCCAGTACCTTGAAAATATTTTTCCAACATCCCAAAATCACCCCCATAACGTTAGATCCGTCATAGCAGCACATATGGATTCTCGCGCATGCACGGTGGTACTTATTCTGCGCGTAGGCCAAAAGTAGGCTACGTTATGGTAGGTTATAAGTTATTTCGCGTTAGCGTAGAGAGCACTATTTCGGATAGTTTTTTAGGGTTTTCTAAAGAAACATTCGCCTTTGAAAAGGTCTATTTT
>NW_022639493.1:284355-284499 GCF_010583005.1 Odontomachus brunneus | reverse complement strand
GGATAGTTTTTTAGGGTTTTCTAAAGAAACATTCGCCTTTGAAAAGCTCTATTTTCGTAAATTACGTCAGATATGCTTATTTCGTTCTGTATCGTTTCCGGGGTGACAACGCGTGTTTGTGTGGCTCTGTAGCACACCCAGTAC
>NW_022639493.1:254825-283901 GCF_010583005.1 Odontomachus brunneus | reverse complement strand
GTTTGTGTGACTCTGTAGCACACCCAGTACCTTGAAAATATTTTTCCAACATCCCAGAATCACCCCCATAACGTTAGATTCGTCATAGTAGCACATACGGATTCTCGCGCATGCACAGTGGTACTTATTCTGCGCACAGGCCGAAAGTCGGCTGTGTAATGGTAGGTTATATATATTTGAAAATATTGTCATCTGAAACTTTTACAAGGAAATATCACTGTATATACTATGCATCCCAATATACAATTACATTTCGAATGTGCTCTATTATATTCGTAAATTGAAATGTAGTATTTATATTCAAATTACTTTCATTCTTTTACTAAACCTTGAAGTGAATTGAGTTTGTTCTCTTTTCTTCTTTATTTTTCCTTCAATGTTTTTATTTCTTTCAGCATTTTTTTCTTTCTTGGTGATTTTCATTTCTTGTTGTTTGAAATGCCATATACCACTATGCATTATTTTTTTCTTTATCCTAGGAGTCTGTATAATACTGGAAACATTCATACTGATGTTTTTATTAGTTGACAAATCAACAATCAAAGCAGAAGAACACTTATCTGTTAGTATTATTGCAGATGTTGATGAAAGATCAACAACGGAAATTTCTAATTTTCTAACAACTGAACTGCAAATGTGGTTGGAGAATTGGGAATTGAATCTTCAGGTGCAGTTGATGTTTGTGGAGATTCCTTTCCTGACATGCTATGAAATATTGATAGAAAAGCACTATAATTTAAGAGCAAACCATTTTTACCACGTTTACTCATAAAATCCTTCTGTTGGAAATGAGCTGAGCAAATTACTTTCCATTTTCTTGGTTTAAAATTCAGATCTCCAATATTTTGAAGCCATTTTTTCAAATGGTCTTCTCTTTTAAGTAGAAATCTAAAAAAAAATAAAATTTTCACTTTTACCATAACCTATACAATTGTATTAATCGCTATTTCTTATTTGTGAAATATATATATATATATATATATATATTCATTATTAATATAAAACTTATTTAAATATACTGATACCATCTTTTTTTTTCTGGTGACAATTTTTTATGCAACAATTTGCTGGCATTTTTCCTCTCGTAAACAACAGTAATCTTAGAGAACAGCAGAAATCGCGCACGTCAATCGCCAACCACTAGTTACTAATAAAGCGCAGTGTTTCACGACTAGTAGGTGGTAACAATCAACACTGAAAATATCGTCACTAGGCGGTTGGAGTTATCGGTGCGTTCGTACTTTTCTACTATCGAATTGTTAAGTGTAGTAACAATCCTCGTGAAATAAAGTATTCCCCGATAAGTAAAGTATTTCGTCGCTTCCTGAGTACTTAATCGGGCTCGCGTCGACACCGCACACACACACACATCTATTAAATCGCGTATGTCAAATCTGACTATCAGTCATAAATAAAGTACGATGTTCACAGCGTCGTTTCGCGGTCGGTAGATGGCAACAATTAACACTTTGAAGATATCGGACAATGGACAAGGCGTTCGTGCGTCGCGTCTTTTGTCACAATCGAATCGTTAGACGTACAATTCTTGTGAATGTTTCTCGATATTCCTGGTAAGTAAAGTATTCCGTCGCTTAATGAGTACTTAATCGAGTTCGCGTCAGCACCGTGTTCGTTATACAACTCACGTAAACTTAACCTAACATAATCTAATTTCCGAGCGAATCGTATCTACGCGAGTGCCTGTGTAGAGTCACTATGATTTAAGTATCGTATTCTGTGGTATACACATCTTTCATTGACGTGAAACATACGTTGACATTCATCCACAAAAAAAGGACGACTCTCGAACGAACAAAAACAATCAACACGTAAAGTCGCGCATGTCAAATCTGACCATCAGTCATAAATAAGATGCGGTGCTCACAGCGTCGTTTCACGACCGGTAGATGGCAACAATTAACACTTTGAAGGTATCGGACAATGGACAAGGCGGTTGGAGCTGTCGGTGCATCGTTCGTGCGTCGCGTCTTTTGTCACAATCGAATCGTTAGACGTACAATTCTTGTGAATGTTTCTCGATATTCCCGGTAAGTAAAGTATTCCGTCGCTTAATGAGTACTTAATCGAGTTCGCGTCAGCACCGTGTTCGTTATACAACTCACGTAAACTTAACCTAACATAATCTAATTTCCGAGCGAATCGTATCTACGCGAGTGCCTGTGTAGAGTCACTATGATTTAAGTATCGTATTCTGTGGTATACACATCTTTCATTGACGTGAAACATACGTTGACATTCATCCACAAAAAAAGGACGACTCTCGAACGAACAAAAACAATCAACACGTAAAGTCGCGCATGTCAAATCTGACCATCAGTCATAAATAAGATGCGGTGCTCACAGCGTCGTTTCACGACCGGTAGATGGCAACAATTAACACTTTGAAGGTATCGGACAATGGACAAGGCGGTTGGAGCTGTCGGTGCATCGTTCGTGCGTCGCGTCTTTTGTCACAATCGAATCGTTAGACGTACAATTCTTGTGAATGTTTCTCGATATTCCCGGTAAGTAAAGTATTCCATCGCTTCATGAGTACTTAATCGGGCTCGCGTCAGCACCGTGTCCATTAACGCTCGCGTAAACTTAACCTAACATGATCTAATTTCCGAGCGAATCGTATCTACGTGAGTGCCTGTGTAGAGTCATTATAACTTTCCTTCCCGATACGCGTATTCTGTGGTATACATCTTTTGTCGGGATAAGACACAAGGTGACATTCGTTTACGCGACGTTAGAACAAACCAGAACAGTCGACAAGTCGCTACTTGTCTCCGCGCTCAGAATCGTGCACGTCAATCGCCGGCAAAGAGCGACACATTCGGCGTCGTTTTGCGACGGGTAGATGACAACAATGAACACTTTCAAAATATCGTGAACGTGCAAGACGGTCGAAGTACCGTTCGTGTGTCGTGTCCTTTGCCACGATCGAATCGTTACACGTAGTTATAACTCCGATACTTCTAATCTCCGTGAAGTGAAAGTCTCGCCTGTGTTCCCGGTGAGTAAAGTATACTACCGATTCTTGAGATATTGTAATCGAGTTCGCGTCGGCGCCACGTCAGTTCACTCGCGTAAACTTAATCTAAAAAAACCTAATCTTCTATCAAATCATATCTATGCGAGAGTGTCTGTATAGAATGATTATAACTTTCCTTTCCGGTACGCGTAGTTTATGATATATATATATATATATATATATATATATATATATATATATATATATATATATATATTTCTCAGAGACGTGAGACACATAGTCACATTTGTTAACGAAAAAATGCTCGACTTTCGAACGAATTAAAACGATCGACACGTAGAGTGAAGTCGCGCACGTCAATCGTCAACCATCAGTCATCAATAAGGTGCGGTATTCACGGCGTCGTTTCGCGGCTGGTAGATGACAACAACTAACACTTTGAAGATATCGTGCAAGACGGTCGAAGGATAGCACCGTTTATCGTGTACTTTGCCGTGTTCGAATCATTATGCGTAGTTCCAATTCCCGTAATGTGAAGTATCTCACCGGTATATGTTCCTGGTAAGTAAAATATTTCGCCGGTTCTTGAGATATTTAATCGAGCTCGCGTCGAGACGCTGCGTCAGTTAACTCGCGTAAACTTAATCTAACATAACCTAATCTCCGGCCGAATTGTCCTCCAACCTAATCTCTTACGCGAGTGTCTGTGTAGAGTCAGTGACAATACCAATATCAGTGTCAGTGTCGTTATTAGTGCCACGCGTTGATATCCGGAATACCACGACAGAATACCCAGGAGCCAGGTCGCCGAATCGAGAAGACAGGATGAATGACGCAGGACGCCGCGGGACGTGAAGAGCGTTACGTCGTATATTTCAAGGTCTGTGAAATCATTTATCTTGCAAACATTTTTTTATTTTTACTGATGTGACGAACGTCACATATCGAGAATATGAAGAGATTCGAATCGAAATTTTAGGCCTGCATTCATACTGCCTCATCATTTGATAGATAATTATTGCTTCAATAAAATTGTGTATATGCTTTGATGATATTTCAATCAAAACATATAAAATTAAGGCCTATATGAGGATTGAATTTACAACCGAAACGTTTGCATGTTTTGTGTCTATATGTTTTTTTTACATGTTAGAATACAAAAATAAGCCTTGCACACTACATCTTGCACACACATGGCTTTTATAGATCTTAATTATTGCTTTGTAAACCTGTGATTATGTGTTAATACAACCTGTACATGTATTTACTTCATACAAGTAACATTGCTCTAAACAGTCTATACACTGTAAAAAAATCTTGCGTACATAGTACATAAACAAATGTTCCAAAAAGTTCATACTAAATTTTATGTCGGAAATAATTCATTCATATGTTCATTCGTGTGTTATTTATATTATGTACTAATACATAATGTGAATAACATACGAATGAACATATGAATAAGTTATTTTCGACACAAAGTTTAGAGTGGACTTTTTGGAACATTTGTTTACGTACTGTGCGCAAGATTTTTTACAGTGTAGAAGAAGTAACATTTTGACTCGGGAATTTCATGGTTGTTGCGTTTTGCGCGAGTTGCGATCGCTTATGCCTGCAGACGGCATCAATTGCCACCGATGAGCCCTTACTAAAAATTGTCAAGCCATCGATTTCGACGTCGCTGCATACATTTATACATTTTAATGCGCGATTCGCTTTCGCGCCCGAAGAGAGCGCAGACTCCGTTTTTTCGTCGCGTTTCCTGTGGCAAAATATCCGGGCGATTTATCACACTCGCGTTCTTAAGTCGGACGTTGAAAATACCCGGCGCTGCCGCCGCCGTCGTCGCCGTCGTTGCTGCTGCTGTTGCTGTTGCTGCTACGGCGGACGCGACGCCACGGGGCACGTCGTAATGCTATAATTAGCGTTATCGTCGTAACGGAGACGGGAGAGGAGTATCGGGAAAATTGAGGAAAAGAGGACGGAGGAAAAGTACCGCGCGGAGCCGGGAGACCCGGACCATTAGCCAATCTGGCGGTAATGCGATCGGAGCTAATGGCCGCACGGCATCCGATAGCTCCTAAATAACTCGCGAGCTGCGGCATTGCATGCACACAGGCACACGCGCACACACAGGCTAGTCCGCTCGGGATTTATCAATTCGGCGGAACTTCCTCTGGATTCACCGCGAGATCTTTCTCTCTCTCTCTCTCTCTCTCTCCTCTTTCTACCTCTCGGCATCGACCGACGAATGTTTACTGCGTGCGGATTGCATCTGGCAAGCACGAAAATATTACGGGTTTCGCGCACACATAGTCGAATCAAATGATTAAATTAAATTTTAAATTAGGCGTTTCTCGGATCCAGTATTCTAACGGTAAGTTTCACTTGGCGATCGCCTCGACGCGGGATATCATTCCGTTTTTGTTTAAAATCCAGAGAAACAAGGATGTAGCAAGGATGCTCGACGCGATCATCAAGTGGAAGTTACTCTAAGTGCGCACATATTGCCAGAGACCGATACCGCTTTCCGGTGTTCCCGACGTTCGCGACACGTCGCGCGACCGCAATTCGGCGATAAAACGTATTTTTCATAATCGCCGCGACACGCGATGTCGTCCCGTGTACGAGATAACTCGGATAAATGCGAGAGTGGCGCCGTGTGCACGGCCGTGTGAAATATATCAAGCATTTTTTATCAAATTATCATTTCTCAACACAGACATATTTTTCGTCATTTTAAAATCAACTTTGTTTTACGCTCAGCCATATATCATCTTTATTTTTGTGGGGATGATTTTTTTTTATTCGACGGTGATAAACATTCCTCGTCTCCATTGTATCGTCCAGGTCTGTAAACGCTAAGTAGCTCGGTATCTCGCGCAGTGCTGCGCGTAAAGTGTAGCTATCGATACGTAAGTGCAAAAGTACATTTTATTAAAAAAGGAAAGAGCCATTTATAGGAGCCTAAGAGGCAATGAAAAACATTGCGTGTAAAATAATGCGAGATAGTCCTTTAAGTTTTTGACATATTTTTATGCATAGTTCGATAGAATCGCGACATTCTCTCAATTTCTTGGAGTGAAAATTCATTCAAAAAGTAGAGTCACCATCGAGCCGCTCGAATTCGAGCGATCTTTCAGTTATATAGAGTCAATTCTTTACTTTGAATCGTTGAGTGAATATTCTCACTCGAAACTGAAGAGCGAATATGATGTACATCGCCACAGGTTTATATTAATAGTCGTTACTTAAAAATTTTCTCAAGCGCTCCGCGCACTCTGAACTCAGATTTAAGTTCAGAGTTAGATCTAAAATTTTTTCAATTAAATCGTATGATATATACATATGTTGCATTTCTGATCGCGATTCCATCGAATAAGTCACATCTAACTCTAAATTTGAAAATAATTGTTGTATGAAACTTGCTTTCATGCAACAACTATTAATACGAACCACTAGGATTCACTCGATGGAATTAATTGAAATATTCACTTATGTAGGGTCAGAATCCACTCTAGTCTCGCGTGAAACATTCCACTCTTACCATTTCGAGTGGTAGTATATTTTCACAATTACTTGGAGCGAAAATACTGTCACTTTCCAATCGTTCTGAGTGAGATTCCACTCCAAGAAACTTGGAGAGCATCTCGAAACGATACGCCTCACGTCGTCCGCGCGATACAGGCGTCCGTCCTTTTTCCCCGGGCAGTCGCCGTGTATAAAGGACCTATAACCCCGCGGTCGGAACCGTCGGGTAGTGATTCCTTAAGTAAGTATAAATCCGGATGATGCGCTCGTAAAGGCCGCTGATGTTCCGCGCAACATTGCGGAAGAGGGTGAGGGTGAGTGTTCGCGCGCCGAAAAGTCTCCGGGCCGGACCGAGATCCTCTTTCCTCGACCACGGACGAGTACGAGGAACGTTTCCTCGCGTTTACGCGTCGCGTTACACCGCCGACTTATGTCGCCCGGATGGCCGAGTTTTACGACGTTCGTTCTCCTTTCGTTCTACCCGCAGAGCCCCGCCGAGAGAGCGACGTCCACCTCTCGTACGTGCACGCGTGTAGGGAGGATTCGCGTATAAATGCGGGCGCGTCGTCATTCAAAAAAGAAAGGGAGAAGAAGAGGGAGAGAGAGAAAGAACGATGGTTCATTTTATTATATCGTAACCCGCGGCGCGGCACCCTTACGACTTTCTGATTGATAAGACTGCCACCAGGACGAGCGGTTTCACGGCCGTACGGGCGTCTAACGCGCGGCTCACGTTGTTACGATTGAACTTTTTAAGATCGGCCGACCGGCCTCCTGAGAACGAGGCTCTCCCCGCGGTCCACACTGATCTTCAGGGATCACTGAAGCGGTCGGAATGAACGATGCGTGTTCCACAATATGCCGCGTATCGCGCTTTTATCCGCCGTGTCGCGCGATAACAGTGATTCATCGTCTGGCGTATATGACGGTTAAAAATAAAAAACGAAAAAAAACAGAGCAAGAGAAAGAGAGAGAGGTTTGTTAAGCGTGTCGCGAATGAGGCGCTTAATTATGGATGTTTAACTTTCAATTTTTTCGCTTAGCGTTCGGTTAAAAATAGCGGCGAGATAATTGGACGAACATGCCGCTAGCGTGCGACGCGAGATCGTGAAAAATTGCCCGGCCGGGCTACGCCGCTAATCTGCGTGGCGCTTTCAGCACGCAATGAATGTAAAGCAGTTATGAAGCCCGCGCGCAAAAATATTCGCGTGATTAATACTTGCGACAGTCTGACAAATCGTCAACGCTGTCTAGCGTGATAGCGCGCGCGCGCGCGCGGAACCGATGGGGAGAAACCGTGTTCTGCTTTTTCCGCGTTTCATGCTACCTCCGAAATTTCGGGGATGACCCGAAGGAGAGGAGAGAAAAGTAGTAGTGATAGTAGTAGTAGTAACAGTAGGAGGAGGAGAAGAAAAAGTCGAAGATACGCGGCCACGATGAAAGCACTTTTCGCGACAAATGCCCCGTGACGGTGAACAGTCGCCGCCATTCGTGCTTTAGAGATGTCCACCCCTAAACAAATTTACGTTCGGTCGGCAAACAAATGTTCGGCAGTAGTCGCACCCTTACGTACCTCGACGAGATTCCGAAAACCGTTAGCGTCGTGCCGCGGCTACGCCTCGGAAACATTACGATTCGTAAGCGCTGAATTTACACTTGTGCAGTCGATGCGTTTAAATTGGCTCCTCGGGCGTAGTTCGTGCGAGAGACCGCGTTGCCGACACACGACAGAGGAGGAATCGCGGATAATTTAAAGCGCCGACTCTCAAAGGGCATCCGCCCTTTCCCTACTTATCTCTCCTTCTCTCGTTCTCTCTCTCCGTCTCCTCCTCCCTCGCAAATGTGTATCATAGAATCAATCCTGACGATTAGACGATAGCTCGCTCTGAGTGAGTACACGCGTCACACGATTCCCGTACACACGAGAGAAATTCCGGCGATCGAGAGACGCAGATACGGGATTCTTTGAAGGGCATCAATTCGATATGGAGGTATCGTTCTGTGGAACGCATAAATTTTGTGGGCCCGGGGATCCACAGGTAACCGTATCCTCGTGAGACAGCATCCTTTCGGTCGAAGGTGATTCATCTAATCTAAAATCTTGTCGCTGCCATATAGGATTTCCAGCGGTGTATCGAATTATTCTGACCTGTCCATAGGAGGACGAGAAAGTATCTCTCGAATCGCGTGGCGACCCGGCCTCTCTTTCGTCATTCGAGTTATCTCGTTACTCACGAGTGTCGTACTCACTCGGCTTTTCGTGTATTAGATGTACACCGAGAAAAATGTAGGTCGTGTTCGATGTTCCTTTCCGTACAATGTGATCCCTAATTTCGTTTAATCATCTATCTCTAGAGAGTTTTTCTACTTGCATTGTGGTTTTTGACAAATAAGGGAGGGTAGCCAGCCGGTTTCCAAGGCGGTGACGAGCGATTATTTTTCACCCCGAGAGAAGGATCCGATAGTCCGGAAACGTGACTTAACACGAAAGTGTGACGCTTCGTTCTCGGATGCCGTGTTCGTGTTCCTATCAAAGAGTGAAAACATAATGAGAATATTCATCTCCTCTGTGGAAGCCAAATATCTGTAATTTAACATATTATCGTTGCATCACACATATGTGACGTTGATAACGTCACGTATATGTGATACAATGATCTCTCACCAGAGACCAGCATCACATGTGTGTGACGGCAAGAAACACAACAGCCCCGAATCAATCGGATCGCGTGTAAGCCTTCTCTTAACACATTTTGCTACCACGATTGGAGGACTTTCCAATTTTCTTTTTACCGTATAATTGTGTAAAACATATCTGGCTTAATAATGAACATTTGATTATGAACATTTGATTTGATAATTTGGTTTGATATAGATCTTTGCCGTTATACACATGTGATGCTGGTCTCTGGTGAGAGATCGTTGTATCACACATACGTGACGTTATCAATGTCACATATATGCGATGCAACGATAATATATTAAATTACAGAGATTTGGCTTCCACAGAAGAGGTGAATATTTTCATTATGTTTTCGCTCTTTGATAGGAGCACGAGCACGGCATTCGAGAACGAAGCACCATACTTTCGTGTTAAGTCACGTTTCCGGACTATCGGATCCTTCTCTCGGGGTGAAGAGTAATCGCTCGTCACCGCCTTGGAAACCGGCTGGCTACCCTCCCGTGTCAGCTTATTTGTCAAAAACCACCGCGCGATCGACGCGTCAACCTCCCTCTAAGCGCGTGCGAGTTAAAATATATGGTTAATAATATTCTCACATTTGGACGGATTGCCGCGTCAGCGCCGCGCTCGATAGAGACGCGCTAATAAAAGGGCTTTGCGGCCAGATAGGTATCGACAATTAATATACGACGGTCCAGGGGGTTCGCGCTGTTCGCGGCGAGAGTACCAGACACAACGGAGGAGAGGATCAGAGAGGGACGAGGAGGAAGCTCCGGAGAAAGAGATACGTCCGGGATAACCGCCTAGAGAGAGAAAAAGAGAATGAAAAAAGAGAGAAGAGAAAAAGAGAATAGATAGGTAGACAGGTGTCTTTCGTCTTTGTTAGGCTTGAAGAATCCATGGGCAGCGGTGTCGCGATCGTCTCGGCGAACGATAATAATTTTAAAATAATACTCGAATCATATGTATGCCAATTACTTCGTCTGGATGTCTCAGACGCGTCGATTAAAATTTCCCCCGAAAATGGACTTGCCGTGTCTCGACAGGGAGAAGGGGAGGAATGAAAGCGTAATGACTCCGGCCGGCGAAACATCGTGTCTCAGAAAATCAATTTTATCGACTGTACGCTGTCACGCGAATTATGTACGGGTGCGCCAATCATACTCCCTAATTTCATTTAAGAGCTACGCTAAGTCTCGCTACGGATTTTCCCGCGTCTTGCGAATTTACGCGCCCGCCCGCATATATATATATATATATATATATATATATATATATATATATATTACGGGCAGAACACTGCGACGGGACAAATATTTCATTACGCGCGGCGTGCCCGTTATCGGCGTTGTCGGAGGCGAATCCAGACATCTACGAGCGATTAAACTCGACACATCTACTACATCCGACGCTGTATACACCCGCGTAGCGTCTCTTGTTTCGCGTTACCGCCGTTACCGCCGAAGTAGTCGACGTTCGGCGAACGTCGTCGCGTCGATAAATCTATTCGGTCGGAAATCCGTACGTCGAGTCGAAAGAGAGTACGAGGGAGAAAGCAACACAGAAAGAGAGAGAGACACAAAGGGCGAAGTGCCAGGCATCGTCGATATACATACCGGCGGTGTTCTCCGATATACGAAATATCGCGTCCATTCCCGCCTGTAAGTCCGCGTCCGGAGGCAATACCGATTTTAATTTAGCTGCCTGCGCCGTCGACCTGGGCGCGCGTCGTCACCGCAAAGAATCGCGACGGGACGGACGTGATAATTATCGCCGAGTCAAAGAACGATCCTCTCCGTGTCCCCACGTTCATCGACACCGCAGCGGATACGGCGCGACACATGTATAATATACGTATAGATGTATACACGTTAGCGCGGACGCGCCCCGGGGCCTCTTTTGATGTTACACACGGCATTGCGCCGGGCACCGGGAAACTCATTTTCTGAAGCCGTCCTCGGCTGTCCGCGGGCCGTCGGCACAGCCGGGCGGATTACATATTTCCATTTGGTACAATCGACTGGCCTCCTCTCCCTGTCTAGCCGTGCCCCTGCGCCGCTTGACGTACATACGTAGCTTACTTTATACCGGGGCAAAAACGATCCCAGAGACGAGACGGCCTCTTGTCAGCGGCTAATTAACGGTAGACGTCGACGTTACCTCGACGGTAGAGAAAGAGGAATCTGTCACGCGCTATTTCCCGATACCATTTCCCGATTCGCGGATATTCCGCCGGTACTGCGACACCGACAATGCAAAATCGCGCGTCTTTCCCCCGGCTTGAGCCGCGGCAGCGCCCTTTTCGTAGCGTTTCTGCCCCAGCAGATTTGAACGCTACGTTGTCGATTGAATCGATCCGAGCGAATATGACTCCAAGTATCACGATCGAGGCTCGAGTAGTCCGATTTGTCCTCTTGATAAAATGCTTTCTCTGTCGATAATTGGACATAGTCGTGACTTAATGTCGCGACGCGCGAACCTACTGCATCCTGCCGCACGTAGGACGACGCGCCGCCGCGCGGGCATTCGGCCCGCGTCCGGCCGTTTTTCCCACCGCATCGATTAGCGTCTATTTATAGTAATTTGGCGCGGCATCCCGGGGTTCGTGGAACAGGAGCTACCCGGAGATAAGGGATCGTCCTTGCGTCGATGCAGTCGCACCGACGACGCATTCGCAATTGCGAAGGACTCCGTCCTCCTCCATCCTCGCCGGGTCTCTTTCGGTTTCTCCTCGTCTCGTTCGGCGCCGCGGGGGAGGAAGGGAGGGAGAAAGAGAGAGACGGGGAGAGAGACAGAGAGGCAAGTAGGACTTGCGGATTCGCGTCATGCGGCTACCGGGAAGCCGGGCGATGTCCTGCATTGCGATGCGACGCGGGCGACGTGTATCGTCCGTCAATCATCCAGAGACACGTACCCGTCATCGCGTACTCTGCATGTAATATAACCAAACACACCATCGTGGCCGAGCGTGTAAACAACGCGCATTGCCGCCTACGCGCATCGCCCGCCATCTTTCGCGCGATCACGATGAATTGACTGGACTGCCGCGACGTGGATGGACAAATGGATCAAGATTTATTCGAGGTACTACGTTATATTCGCGTACGCGTAGATATCAGGCGAAAAGCCGTCGTTACGAGAACGAAAGTCGTATGGGAAAGCCGGAATGCATCGACTTACGAGTCGAAATTTTAACTCTTTCGACCTGAACTTTTTAACATCTGAATATTTCGGAGAATTAGTGTATGTTAGTAACACGTAGAATAGAAGTCTTACTGAGTGTCTCTAAATAGCAGAAAACGCGCAAAAGATTCTTAGGAGGACTTTCCGGTAAAGTTAAGTTAGAGGGAGGTTCTGCTTTAGATAACCGACAGGTAGGAGGTTTTCATGAATTCTTCTCAAAGAAATGAATAAAGATATCAACTATTTATATCATATTTTGATCATACTATTATTGTTCTAAGTAGAACAAGTATAGAAAGAAAATTATTTAAAAAAGTAGAAATTTTGTTCGAGCTTTTTGCGTCGGAGCACTATGTCGCTGGATGCCTCTAATAGATAACCGACATTACAGCTCGTGTAATAATCTGACACACATAAATGGGACAAGAAAATTTACAAACTATATATTGAATTTGCAGAATTTGTTGAATCTAAATCCTTTAAAAAATTTTCAAAATCAGCATGTTTATAGGAAAAGGAGTAAAAATGATTTATGACTTCGAAGTGTCGTTATTTTATCAAATTTTGACTTATAACAAGGTTCATCCTCCATATTTAATACGAATTTTCAAATTTTTTTCGTACCATTTGTTTCAAATTATTATTCGAGATTCCCCAAGTAGGCATTAAATGGAATGTTGAGTAGGAAAGTGGAGTCAAAGTATCGATTCGGTTCTCGTTCGCTCATGTGATGCCAACGAAATGAATTGACCCAACTTGCTCTCAACTACACCTATCCTTTAATCTCGCGCGGTTTCCTCGTCATTACCGAAGCGACCGGGATCATTCCCCTCGCTCGTCTCGTCACACCGAACGGCAGGACGAAAGAAACGGCGCGAGGACGGCAGTAGGAGAAAGGAGCGATAGGACGTGAGTTCTTCGTGGCTGCGCGGCGGGGACGAGGAGGAAGAGAGGGATGTTCAGAGATGGTATCAGGTTGCGGCCGAACGGAACGTTGTTACATTCAAATTAGAGTGGACGACGGTATGCGTACCTGAGAGTCGCGTCGGGTCGTTGTCGTCCTCGGACCAGGACTCGGTCCTCCTGGCCCGAGCGAGTATATACGGGCGGTTCGCTTATACACACCGCGGCAACACGAGGCGAAGGACTTACGGACGAAGGATCGTATTCAAAACAGCGGGTGGCTCCCAAGCCCTCGAGCCGTCATGCGATCTTGTCCTTCCACAACGAGCGGGTCCCATCGCGCTCCGTCTCGAGGCGGAATTTCAATACACTCGTATATTTAACGAACGTCCGAGTCCATTCCCCGTTCCCTGCCCCCCTCCTCCTTCCTTCCTCAGTCGCCCCGCGTATTCGCTCCTGCGTTCTCTTCTTCTTCTTCTTCTTCACCTTCTTCTACTACTACTACTAGTACAACTACTTCTACTTTATCTTCTTCTTCTTCTCTTTCTTCCGCTGCTTCCTCCGGCTTATATTCTCGCCCAGCGCTTTTTCGTCCTTCTTCCCTACGTGTTCCTTTTTCCGTGGAGTTTCTTCGGGTTCCCCCGATACATCGGGAGGGAGAACTCGTTCGCCGGGCCGCGGAATCGCCTTTTTGTATTTCCCCGCAAAGCAGGGACTCGGGAAGACACGTCGTGGTTGTGAGACTGGAATCGGGAATTTATTGTCAGTTAAACGGGCCCGTTCTCCGGCCACCTTATCCTGAACGAAGCTTTTGACGGACCCCCGGTGTCCCGATCGTTCGTTCCTTCGTTCACTCGCTTGCCCGCCTCGGTCGCGACTCGGGACTCGGGCGCATGCACCAACAGCGGAATTAGTGATGTAAATCGCGATGCGAACGCGGTAATGCCGGCAGGGGGAGGGCTTTAATTCCGAAAAAGCATCGTGCTCTCGCGGATCCGCTCGTTTGGCAGCTTTCGCGGTCCTAATTAAAGTTAAGGAGCGATCTATGTGACATTTATATATTTTGCAACTTTTTCTAATAACAAACTGCACTTTATCGCGACTCTCAAACGCAGGACACATCTAAACTATGCGATATTCCCCTGTCAGATGCAAAGTAGACACGGTCATCGACCAGCAACGCGTCTGCACACGAATCACTCTTAATGATATCTGAAACCTAAGAGCAAAACGACACCGCGCGACATGGCGGCTATGTATTCGAGGCATAGAAATCTATTGTCTCTTGGAAAAGCAGTGCGACTATCTTCGCGTTACCATCGCCGTCTTCCTCGCCGTGCCGTCGTTACCCGTACGTTAACCTCCTGACAATTAACCTGCGTCACTTTGTGCACGTCGTAAAGCTATCCGCATCGCGTGCCAGAAGTTTCCGCGAAAGGAAGAACGCGCGGCGCATGTAGCCGATCGGCAAGGTCGTTCCTCGCAATCGACGCTCTTGTCTCCCTTTCGATTGTTAATGACCTCGACGCGCGACTCCTGTCTGCGAAGCTTCCGTTGTTAGCATAATTTTCGCATTTACAGTTTCGTCGTATTTATCTCGTGTTCTTGGCATTGTCGCGGCGACACCGAGAAAACTGATTTACTTTTATATCCGAAGGGACGTCTCGTGTTTGGATTCCGTTCTGAAGTTTATTCGTTTCCTTTCGAAATGACGGTTCATCGTTGAACACTGTTCGCTATAACATAAAACATTTCATGAGGTACTTTATTCGAGTGTATTGTACCTTGTTATTGTTATTGTATTGGCTCGAAAAGCTACATCGCGCAATATTCCAGAATGAGAATTACAAATGCAATAGATAACGAAAATATCATGTTTTATAAGAGGTGATTTGCGTCACGAGAGCATAAAATATTAGCTTCAACTATTCACGTGTCTGCAACAAGATCACCGTACTGCGGGGCAAAAGAAAAACCGTCCAAGAATTAGAGACATTTCGAGCTGGTACAACCCTCGGCAGCGGGAACGGTAGCGAGACGAACCCTCGTCCTGCGCGTTAATTGGACCACTTGGGGATTTCTGGCATTACACGTGCAGTTTCCTCTTTCCGCGGATTCCCTGCCACGTGCCGCGACACAGGCTCTTTCCGTAATGCCGTTCAATAACCCCGTCAATGTGGCCCTTCAGCATCGCGCGCAACAACAAAGAAGCACGCCTCGTCGTATCGTGATTTAGTTGTGCATATTCCGGGTCGGTCATAAGTGAAATCGTCAAACACCGGTGGCGTAATCGCCGAGAGGCGTTTCGACATCGCTCGATACGATGCGATAGTGAACGAGCGTAGCGCAAGACCGGAAATGATAATACTTTAAACGCCAAGTCGGTACAGTCGCCGTGCTGCGAACCCTCCGGGCTACTTCTGACGGAAAACATTACGAGTTTCGCCGCACAAAGAAGCGGAACCGCGCTGAAAGGAGAGTGACGCCCCTCGAATAAAGTATAGCTCTGTTTACCCCGAGCTAATGGCCATTGGATCGACCATCGTCCACCGTGTAACTCAACTGACTCCTCGCTTCCTTCACATTTTATAGACATACATATATCTACTGACTAACGATCGGCGAAAGAAGCGGCGATCGCCGTAGGAAAACCGGGAGAACCATTCCAGCGCTTGTTTTTCCGTTCGTGTAACAATCTGTAACAAAGAAGCTCTGAGATAATCGTTTCAACTGTTCTCAAAATCAATTAAGAGGTTGCTGGATAACGATGTAATGCAGCCTCGTAGTTTGTACTGTTTTTCTATTTTGTTTCATAAAATTACATATGTTTTTGCAGAGTGAAACTATGAATATCGATATAACGAAAAAGCGTTAAATCTTTTTATTTTTTATATTCATACATTTTTCTTTCTGATACAATATTTTTGACGCTTTTCCATTCATTGTCATTTGTACTATCACTCTGCAAAAGTACTTGCGATTCTATGTAACCGGATAAAAAGCAGTACAAACTATGAGACTGATTATGTGGGTATCCATCATCTTTCTCCTCCCCTGCTTTCCTTAATGTTGCTAAAAAATTGTCTAATACGAATTCAAAAAACGACAAACTGTTTAAAGAAAATTTACGTTGAAGATATAAATTCGTGCATAGTAATTTCCAAATGTGTTCAATCCCTGTTTACGAGTTATGAAATTTTGCAAGTAATAGTGAATAGTTCGTTAAAGCATAAAAAAATTCGCGCGTCGCGATTTGTCGATTAGGATCGCGTCGATCCGTTTGTCCATCGGACGTGGTCGAGCCCCCGCTGATACACTTTGACACGTAAATGTATCGGAGAGGCAGTTTCATCTTCGCGAACTATAAATTGTGATTGACAACGGTACGAGGAGAGAGGAAGACGCTGGACCTCCGCGGGAGATATCCGCGCGCAGCGCATTGTGACATCTCTGTCCAGCGCTGCCGGGGGCGAGCATTGTCTTCGCCTTCATCTGCTCACCTCTCGACCCTCCTTTACATACGATCATATGCACGATCCACTACCGTGATAGCGCGCGAGGCGGCGCGTACCTTCGGAAAAAGCACGTTTGTGTTACCTCCGTAAGAAACGCAATACACGAAATATGCACGAGGTAACTTATAAAGACAGAGAGAGAAAGAGAGAGAGAGAGAGAGAGAGAGAGAGAGAGAGATTCAAGGAATAATAAAATAACTAAAAAAAAACACGCTTAACTAGTATATTTATGCAATTTAAAACGTTGACTGCCGCACCGATTTCCATTGATTGTACAAAAGTTTAACCACTAATCAAATTACTAAAGATACGGTGAATAAACGTAATTTGAGATTGATGTATTTTTCATGTCGCGTTTCATCGGCTTTCTATTAGTCATGCAATTAATTCTTTAAATTGATGCAATTAATTAATTCTTTGCAATTGATATGATAATATGGTATTATGTATGAGAATAATATATAATTAATAATATTTTATATCATGTATGGGAATAATATATAATTAATAATCGTTTCTCATGCTTTTGTAAGGTATTCGCAATTACAAAATTGTAAAACTCGTAAATAGAGATTGAACACGTTGAAAAGTTATACGCAAGAATCTATATAATTTCAACGTGAATTTCTTCGAGCGGTTTGTCGTTTCTTTTTTTAAATTTGTGTTAGAGATGATTTTTTGATGACAAACATTGATTTTGAAAGCAGATGAAACGATCATCAGCTTTCTTGTAGCTCACAAAAAACTTAATGGGATAATGCCAGTGGCATTCCGTTAACACTTGCGCCTTGAAATTGTCTTATCGCTTTGTGATTCTAATTCCGCCTATGCAGATATTCATATACCTACGATATCTTCTAAAATCGCCGTCTCTCGCTCGCTCGCTCGTGGCGCATGAGAATTTGATTGAGTGAAGGGAAGCTTTTAATAATCAGGCATTGTTCGCGCGCTACTCAAGGGGGAGGGGATATGGTCGTTTGTTTATAACTTTCGCTACCGGCACCGGGCGAGTCATCGACTGGCGACGGAGGGCTCTTTGCATAACGCCGGCTGCGACGAGACAAATGGCGATCGTTTGGACGCGAAGCGTCGGAAGTAATGGCTGCCCTTCTGGCCCTCTTTTTCAGCTTTTTCAGGCCAGCATTATTGCGCGGCCCGGCGTGTCCCCCATTTTCGCCGGCGCTCCAAGTACGAAATAACGAGTGCGTACGACCCGTCCGCCGCACTTTACCCCGGCCGCATAACCGCCGAAACGAACCATTTGTCATCTGTAATTAAAGAATAACGTTTTCCTCTTTGCCGCCGAAGGGGAGAACCTGCCGAGCGTAATCACGCTCCTCACCGCACTCCGCGTAATCTCACAGAGAACGCAGTCTCCGCTCTTTCTTTTTTTCATTCTGCTGCCCCCTTCTCTCTTTCTCTTTATTAGGGCGACCACGATCATTGGGAACATATTTAGACGATATATACATACATTTAACAAACATTAATCCCGAGATAATTATCGTTTTGTTATATCGCAATTAATTATGGAATTAATTCGACAATTAATCAGGATCCGCGCGCACCGACATACTTCATAAATATTAATTTCGCAATAATTACCGAGCCACGGTGCAAACAACGGATAACAATTTGCGCGTTTTAACGAGGCGCGCTTGGATTTGTTTCGACGGCAGGAGAGGAAGCAGGGGTTTCCTGATTGTGATATCCGTACTAATACCGCGACCCGTAATTGATCATATTATAATCAATTACGACTATCGCGCTTATAGCACGCTTAATAAATACGCGATTAAATTTTAAAATGGAATATCTCTCTGACGCATCGCGCGTGTGTAATACGCACAAAAATGAGGGAAGATTTTGTAAATCCCTCTCGATATTTCTCGAGTCGACGAACACATTGCGATGATAACGTGGAGTCGCGAAACGTTCTCGGAAAGATGAGGTGCGCACGATGCACGTCGCTCTCCATGAACGACAGAAGCACCGGCCGGCGTTTCATTTGACAATCCGGTCAGGCCTGCCCCCGACGGCGCGAACAAATTGTTATAATCGGCGCGACGCCTTAAGTACAACGGCTTCGTGACAAGATGTGGCAGGATAAGAATGATACGTGTCTCATTGTGCGACAACGGCGACGACCGGCGAAGGAGGAGAGAGAAAGAGCAGGCTGGCAGGGGGGTGGAGGACGAAGGATGGACGGGCGATCAGGGCCCATCAAAATGCGCGGCGCCTCTTCGGGCCCGATTCCCATTGCCGTGGCTCTCGGCAATGCGCGATACCAACTGATCAGCCAACCAGCCAACCAGCCAACCAACCAACCAACCAACCAACCAACCAACCAACCAACCAACCAACCAACCAACCAACCAACCAACCTACCTACCTACCTACCTGGCGGACACCTGCACGCCGTTGCATTAAATCACCGTCGAAACACGTTCGATCGTTTCGCGCGGTGGTCCTCATCTCCATGCGCTTTTACCGCGAAAAATGAGCGGCGTTGCCCCTTCGCATCGATCCAGTCGAGATTTATCGCGATATCACCGGGCAGAGAGAGAGAAGAACTCTGAAGATAGCCGAATGATAGTACCGAATCCTCTGGGGAATATCCGTAGTATGGATCTTGCGGTGCACCGTCGCGGCGTTAGTGATCGGGGAATCGGCCAAAGCGCGATTAATTAAGGACACGTAGGGAGAGAGAGTGAGAGAGAGAGAGAGAGAGAGAGAGAGAGAACGAACTCGTCTGATCGGCGTACCTACCGAACGCCCGGTTTATTACACTCACAATAGGCGCCCGTTAATTAACACCGACGTCACGTTCGACTCGTGTAATAACGAGACAACGGCGACCCGGCGAACCGGCAACTCTTGCGCGCTAATTAGCGGGGATTAGCGGAGAATTAAGCTAATTAGAGAGAGGGATGTACCGCGGAGCCACGAGAGCCGCGGTATCGAGGAGAAGGACTCGAGCGACGAAGAGAATGTATTTTGCGATTAGATTTGAACTGACGTCGCGTGAGGGGGTGCGCCACGATACTGTTAAACATACTAGAAGGCACACGCCGTATCGAGCAATACTCAAACCTCCGCAGCAATCTTATTTTTTGGAGTATACAATATAATCTAGGTCTGTCAGAGACTCAAGCAACTTTGATCTACCATAACATTGTTAAAAATTAATGTTTTTGGACGTATTGTTTTTAGAGATACAAAGAAGTCTCAAGTATATCGAGAGAAAAAATATTTTAAAAATGACAAATGTTTATTTGAGTACCAATAACATTTAAGTTTAAATTTTTTATTCATGTAGAGTAAACGATTGTTTTCATGAAAGCTGAAATAAACAACTTTTCTTAAGATTTTAAGAAAATGTTACATTTCTTTTTTTTTCTTTTGGAAAATATTTCATATTAGTATATAAGTAAATATATTGTATGTCATAGTACCTATCAAATAAATGTTTACTATTTCTTAAATGTTTTCTCTCTCAGTGTATAGGATAGCACTGGAATAAAACCCAAGTCTGTGCAAATAGATTTGCACCGTTTGGAAATTTCTCCGGGCAATCCTTACAGAGATTGATCAGTGATCGAATATTCATCCAGGTCTCACAGACTCAACATTCTACGCGAAGAGTTAATATTACCGTGTATCGCGAGATAATCGCTAATCTCCGTTCGGAGATGGATCGAATCGTTGAAACGTGCGACGTTAAACCTTTCCCTCCGCAAGACAAGGACTCTGGAATTTCCATTTCGACATTATTCTCTCCATCATGTGCGATAGGCCGCGTCCACGGTCAACGCTATGCCGGTCTGAGGAACGGCCGTTGGATGGGCGCAAAACAGTGGGGGGAGAGGGGTGAACGCAACGGCGGGTCAGAGGGGCACCTAAGATCCGCGGAGGCTGATGTATTTATAAGGAGGAAGAGATTTGCATACGATGCAGCAGATCGTCGATAGCGAAGTCTCGTGCGGGGCGGCGCATCTCGGAGATTCAAAGAGGCTTTGTGCCATTATATCCGCGGTCTCTTCTTCGCTCTCCCTCTTCGCCCGCCATCCCCCTTCAGCATCACGGGCGAGTTGCCAGCTCCGTCGTGGACAAAATAAGAGTCTATATATTTCTCGGTGCGCGTTTCGTCCCGGTCCCCCGGCTTTCTTTTCTATCGGCGCTACGCCACCGCGAGTCTGCCCGTTTCCCTGATTGGCGTTGACTTATGAAGCGATCGCTTTTTCGCCGTTCCTGAGCTCACCCGAGCGTGTATCCCGTTCTCTGTTTCTTTCTCTCTCTTCTCTTCTCTCTTCTCTCTCTCTCTCTCTCTCTCTCTCTCTCTCTCTCTCTCTCGGTTATCTTGAATATCGCGGTACATCCACCCCGGGAATCGCTTGTCCCGTTCCCCCTTACGAGAGCATCCCACTTGTTCATCACGATGCTTCTTACGCATTTATCAGACAGCACCTAGGCGTCGCGGACATCGTTGCCGAGTTACTTCTTCCTCGAAATCATAATCGTCGTTCTTACAGCAAAATATCTGTATTTCGCGAAATCAAAAGTTTATCTTGGGACAATTATATCGTAACAACGATAGACACTGGAGAAATACACAAAATGATTAGTACCGCGTGTAAATTTCACGTTGATGATTAACCGAGCTAAGAGGTATATGATCCGTTCTGAAGTAATCTTTTTGGCGTCTGTCGACGGGCGGATAGACATTGAGACATTAAATCCTCGGACGGACGTTAAGATACGCGAGGTAGGTTTCGGCGTTACGAGCGTCCAGGTACGAAAGGAGAGAGACGGGGCGATAGAAGAAGAGGCGAAGCCCGATATCGACGCGACCTCCGTCCTCCGCCCACACAGCCTATGTGGCCATGCGCGGTCGGCGGGCAATTAAGGGACGGCTAATTAATGGGTAATTAACGGGTAACACTGCGAAAAGGAGACATCGACGAGAGGTAGCTCTGTTCCACCGCGATTGGACGATCGGCTGAATCCCGATTGTCCAATCCCCCGCGCTTTCCTCGTGGCGGCATCTCCGCGCTCGGTCGATCTCCTTGATCAAGGTGCACCTCCTGCGTGCCGGTCCTTCTTCGTCGCCGCCTCGCCCGTACCGCCTGGCATTGTTAATTGTTTGATCGACAAGATAACGGCGCGCCACGTCTTACATGCGCCGCGTATCCTCGACTCCTCCACGCTTCCTCTTTCGGCCGGCCCCGAGAAAGCACCCTTCGTGTCTCCTCCTCCCGGTAGTGCTGTCATTATAACTCGGCCATTTCTATACTCGGGTACCCAGGTAGTAAGTAATTACATGTCTACACGGAGAGAATTATAGTATTTTTTTTCTTATAAATTCTCTTGTTTTATTATATCTCTGATGGTGCAGAAATAGACTGTAAGTAAGATAGATCTTGCTAAGAAACATTAAATTTCGCTAAAAATATTGCAATTTTCGTTAGAAATAACAAATCTTTTTATAGCACTTTTCAATTCCTGAGATAAAAATGTATCACATGTGAAACGAGAAGATGGTCAGTTATTGCAGCAAGTTAATCTATTTTTTGGTTATAAAATTTCCCAATGACGTTTACTATAAAATTCACTCCGTGTATATTTGTTCGTTATTTGTAATCGTTTGTAATCGAATAATCAGTAATCAAATAATATCTGAAATAAACCACGCACTCGAGTATACCAGAAAGACCTGGGTTGTAATGACAGCACCAGCTCAATTTCTACGGATCGCCAATTCAATTCGTCCGTATAACTCGCAATTGCACAACTTTGTAGAACGTGGAGAGAAAAGATCGATCGTTCGCGTTAATTAGCAACGGGTCTGTGTCGATCCATCTGACGATGTTAACGACGGATCGATATCCCGCGGTGTAAATAGACACTAGTGGCTTTAATTAAGTACGTAAAACGCATACACTATGTATGTGTATGCGTGAGAAAGAGAAAAAGAGAGCCGAACGTCCGCGGGCGGCTCTCATTAAGACATTCGCAGGATCGTTTTTCTTATCTAAGAAGCGACAGCGCTCAATCAAGGAATCAGGATCGCCGCACCGTGGCAGCCGCGTTGTCAATTACGACGAGTACGACAGATCTCCTCCCGTCGTATCCTCACTCGGCGACGGTCCTCTTCTTCCCTCAATCCCTCGGACAACTGTCTCCTTTGAGGCCACGAGATCCGAGCACCGCGCACACACACGTATCTTCATCCATCTAATCGCAGAGTAATTGATATGGATGAAGATATCCCTCTCTCTCTCCCGTTCTTTCTCCTTTCCTTGGTGAATGCACTCTTTCCTGTCGAAGGATTCAACGATGGCAGGCGGATTAGGTGAACCCTAACGTCGAGCTGTTTCCGCAAGGGAACACATCGCGAAGGACACGAAGAGTGTCCATTGTTGACATTGACGGAGTGGACATGCGACGTAAGAAACGTCAAAGGTCCTTTTTTCCTTTCACGTCGTCGCATCGTGCGCTCGTTTAAGTCGCGGCCGCCGAGTTCAGATCGCACGCGTTTTTCGCCCCGAGTTCGAGATCGCGTCCCACCTGGCGCGCGGTCGTACTTCAGGAATTTCGGTAACGCCGGCGCGCTCCGTCTGGTCGTTAATTAGACGAAATTTAATTTCGGTCTGAGCGCCGCCGTCCCGAAGCCGGACGGAGGACGCGGAATTAGCGGAGGCGAAATGCAGGAGCGGGTGGCTTGTTAAACAAATTTAATATTCCGACCTGCGTTCTCCCTCTCTCCCTCCCTCTTGCCCCCGTCCGACCCCCTCAAGAAAACTTGCCGGGAACTTGTTACCGCGTTAGCCCGGAAGGCACATCAAATTCGTCTGTTCCGGGACGGCCGCCGCCGTGTGCTCCAGCGAGGTCTTGCTCAACTCGCACGACGACGGACTCAGTGCGCCATCCTGTTCCTACAACCCTGTAGGCTGGCTGCATTTATGTTCCTCTGTACGAAACTACGTCGGGCAGGAGGACGCGACGGCGGTGCCGCTTTGAGCAGCTCGTAGTAGCTCCGAGGCACCGGCTGGGCCACCGAGAAGAGTCTACTCAGCACGAGTAGACTCCGAGAGTGGTTGGAAGGTGGATAGAAGCGAGGGTTCGCGCATAGGGTTTGCCGCGAGGAGAGGAAGGGCGTGGGAAGGGGGTGGTAGTAGGTGGTAGGTTAGACGGTAAGGTAATGCTGGAACAGACTTAGGAAGTGGCGTCGTCGAGACGCCGTAACTTCTGCCACCCTTGTGCCAACCTGACGCCGCGCGGCCTCCCTCAGGATATGCATGTAAGTTTCCCCGCGGCGACACGTACCTTCTCCCATTCTCTCCGTCGTCGTCGACGACGACGACGACGACGACGACGCTTTGGCTCTATACCGATCCTGTCCTATCCCATCACATCCTTAGCCCGCAACGGTATCCAACCACTAACGTGCGGCGCCTGGCTATGTATGTCGTCGCGCGTCTCGGCCACAGCCGTACTTCGCCACTTCGTATCTCCGTGAATATCAAGTGTAGGCTAATAAGCGTCAAAAGAAATCCGCCTTCGTGAGGAATATATGTTTACCAGCTGCTATCCTCATGAAAGCTCTTACTAGTCGTACCTGTTTCGAAAATCAAGCTAAAGAGAGAATCAAAACTGAGATCTCGCTACCTGCGTTAAATTATTCTTCTTAGTGACGTCTGCGGTCACGATTCTGTAAGAACGATCAGTTTTTATACTTGCCGATTTCGGAAAGTACACTGTAATCCGCGCGGCAACGCTTCGTCGTGAAAGTTTAATTAAGTATAAGCGCATCGCAGCGAGGAGACCGTCGACGCGTCACGCTGACGATGCAAATCAAACGATAAGATTCCTGCAAGAATCGGAGAGCCAGCCGGGCACGTCGCGCCGCGTTTCATCTAGTCCCGGTGAGGCCGTATCGTCATGCGATCCAATTCGTAAATAAAGTTGGCAAGGAGCAAACTGCAATCGTGCACGCCCACATAACTTCCATAATGGCGCAACGATTCCGTTGGCGTGGCCCACCCGTCGGTCGGTCGGAGGTATCGCAGGGGTAGCATAATGATTGCGTGTCCGCGGGCAATGAGGTGGTTCGAGAGTGATGGCGACGAAGGTGCGAGCGAGACGGAAACAAAGGGATCGGGTGGGCGCCGGTGGATCGCTGGGTGTTGACGCAGGGGCGGCTCGGGGTGGTACCGACGCCAACTCGACCACCTGCACCCCAGGTAATCGTGGCAACCTGTAAGGTCGTTCGTATCACGCTCGGGACTCACCCTCGCTTACCTTCGCTGCGGTATCAAGCGCGCTATGCATAAGATACTGCGCGGACCTCCTATCTCGTTTCTGTCTCACTAGCGTGTCTCCTACCTTTAAACGCCGAGATAACCTTTATTCTCTCGTGAGGTCGTAGAAAAAACGAAAAATCGTAGGCAAATGTCTACGTAATTTTTTTCCATGGAAATAAGGAAAAATGATAATATCAAATGGAGAATTTGAGCTATGAGAATATAACAAATTAGGCACGATCGTTTACACATTTCTTTACTCTGAAATTATAAGATTTCGGTAGACACAAACATAAATTTGAGTTTATTGTTTGTGCGTTCAATATTATTTTCAGATGTCTCAATATTCGAAATACGTTCTAATCTATTTTAGCAATTAATCTCACACAAGTTATACAATTCTTGTAAGAAATTCTATTAATAGTCGTTACTTGAAACTTATCTCAGGTGAGACACTCAGATTTGAATTTATAGTCAGATACGAGTTTGTCAGCTGAGTCGTAATTATAAATGTAATGTAATTATAAATATAATGTATAGAATATGTGTTATAGCATATGTGTTATAGAATTAAAATAAAAAGAGCTCAAATCTAATTCTAAATTTAAATCTAAATATGTTATATACAAGTTTCATGTGACGACAATCAATGCGAGCTTAAGACATAAGCCGTCGAAAATTCGAAGGTCGAAAATTCATTAGGTGAGAATTAAGTTTATGTTCGCGCACGGGACACGCGGAACTAATGACGTTTTCACTATGCAATAGAGGGCGCACGATCATCCTGCTCAACCATTTCCGCGACAACCGCTCTCGAGGTCAATGAATTTCGTAAGCACTCAGGTACATCTAGTAGAAGCGCACTTAACTATGCCAGACTGCTGGCTACGCTCGGCAATATATATAAGAGGTCGGACTAGGTCTGACTATGCGAGGCACGCGAGGGGGCTGCTTGTAAATTCTCTCCGAAATGAGAGTGTCACCACGCTCTCCCGCCACCCCTTTCCATCGTTCCTTCTCCTTCTGTGCCCGGCTCTCCTCGTCTCCTCTATAAGCGAGCACCGCGCGTTCCTCTCCTCTCCTCACTTCACCTCTCCACATCGCCCTCCGCAATCCTCCCGCCGTAGCTCGATCTTCAGTTCCAGAGTCTTCCTTGTATATACCGCATGAATTCTCAATGAGTTTCCACCTCTCTCTCTCTCTCTCTCTCTCTCTCTCTCTCTCTGACTTTAATTTTATTTTCTCATCCTCTCTCCCTCTTTTTCGTTTTCACCCACACGACTTTATAAAATCATCGACCATAAATGCAATAAATTTGTCGGCTTGCACTCTTGCTGACCGCACACGACGAGCTTGATAGAGAGGGAGACTAATCATACGTCGACGTTAATATAACGTGTTTCGCGTACAATGCGGGTAATGTAATCGCGCCCCGTGCGAGCGAGAGAGAGAGAGAGAGAGAGAGAGAGAGAGAGAGAGAGAGAGAGAGAGAGAGAGATATGTCCGGAGGAAATACTGCGGGCGTTCGATAGACCCAGATCTTCGATCTCGAAATAGCTCGGGGCGAGCCGGAGGGGACTCATAGACGCCGCGATCCACCTCTCGGTTCGCAATTTCAACACATCCCGTTACGAGCGATTCCGTATTCCCGTCGAGGAGTCGGTCGCCCGTGGGACGGAGCAAACAAGTTCTCCGAACCTATTTCCCTAACTCTTGCCCCTCCCACGCTCTCCTCTCCCTTTCCTATCCCTTCTCTCTCTTTCTCTCTCTATCTTCCCTCTTCCTCCACCCCACACTCTCTCTCTTTCTCTCGGAGGAGTCATGGATCACCACGCGTGGCACGTGGTGCTGCTGTACGGCGAACGTCCGATGGCCTCTCTCGTCTCGAAGGGATGGCGTGGCTGTTAGCTCGGTATATCCTTCTCGGTACGTCCTTCGCTCGCTTTCGACGGCGGCGCGCGAAGAACGGGAGAGCGCGGCGCGCTGCCACGCATAATTGTGTATCAACACGCAGTGTGTGCGGCCAACTTGATAACGTGATGAATGTTGACATATTCCCTAATGCCGATATTACATACGACCCACCGCCCTCGGCCTCCGCGTTGCCACCCTCTCTTTTATCATCGCGCCTTGTCGTCCCTCGGCGATGATGTACGGCGATACTGGGTTTCCTCAGTCGGTCCGGGGGTGGCGACGACGATGCCACCTTGTATACAGCGCGATTGGCTTCACGACGGCCCATGATAACAATATTGAGATACGACTTGATTTGAAGGTAAAATGTTACTCCGAGAACAGATCTTTTCTTGTGGGAGATCAATTTTCAAGTTTGGATAATTTTGGGTGAGTGATCTTGGCTTGATTTTGAGTGTTTTTGTTCGAAAATTGACCTCCATAAAGAGGTTTGTCCTCGGAGTAACATTTCATATACTAACTTTTAAATTAAAAAAAAGTGTAATCGCATCAACGACAGATTATTAATAACGTAGAGGCGGACGTAGCTTGGTTTCTCTTACACAGGATGTCTCGTAACTGTCGTATGATACTTTAATAGCGTATTCTAGAACTGAATTTCAGCTGGAACACTCTGTAAGTTATTTTTAAAATAGATCGTCTATTAAATAATCTTGTTCGTGTGTATTCGCTCACATCAAACTGCGCGGCTGATCCTCCTCGCGAGAGTTCCCACGAGATAAATCCTCACAAATAAGCTAAACAATTTGACGTAATATCGGAAGAACACATAACGGTATCGCCATAGGGGTCTCAGGATGTACGCATACGTGATAGGTTGAGGGGTTGAATCGAGAAACGACGGTGGTTCGGTTTTTCCTTTCGAGGGTGCTCGAGAGTTTGGAAGAAAGCCCCGACGACGCTTCCGCGGTCTAGGGGTGGATGGCGTTATCCTCGTAAAGCAGAGAGGGAGACAGAAACGAAACTGAACGTCGCAGCTAGAACGTCGTGTGTGCGGGCGAGGAAACGGGCGAGCGAGTGCTGAACGCGGGAAAGAAAGGGAGGGACAGGGAGGGACGAGGACATTTTCCCTCCGTCGGATTTCAACGAGAGAGAGCGGGAGCGCGATACACGCGGCGTGGCATGCGGGCCACGTTTCTCTTATTTATCGTTTCCCGATGCTTATGTTTTACTAGGCCGAGCCGTGCCGCGCTACACGATAACGCCGGCAAGGGTGGAATCAGTGAGGGAACCAATAACGTGATGTATTATACATAATGCATGGTCCATCCCGCCCGGTTGCTACCTGCGTGTACGTGCACGAGCCTCCGTCTCGACGCCCGTCGGAGACCCGAGAAAAAAGAGAGTGGAGAGGGTTGAGGTCTGGAAGAGAGTAAGAGAGTACAAGAGAAAGACAGAGCGCGAAGGGGGCAGGGGAATACGGGGAGGTCCTCGATAATGGATCGTCGCGAGAAACAAATTCGATTTTGGATCGAGTAAGACGCCGTTGTCTACCAAGTCAGCTTGTGTTTTTAGATACCAACGTAACAGCTGATCGAAAACGATTAAATCGCCTTTGATGATCGAGAAGTGATGTTGTTTCGCGCACACAGCAATACAATTTTTTTTCCGTTTTCTCTTCTTTTTTGTGGCATCTTTAAAATAAAAGTACCAATGCTCGGACACGCATCTAATTCTGAATATTTTTATGTCTCTACTTTTAAATATGAATATTTAAATTTTCGACTTGTCTAACGGATAATACGAAGCTAAATCTTTGTACTTTATTGTGCAGTTATTAATCGATATATCTCAATATTTTTCTCAAGATATATATATACAGGGTGTTCAAAAAGTCCCGGACCGGTGAAATATCTCGAAAACTAAGCATTTTAGAAAAAAATGTTTCAGATAAAAGTTGTGGCGTTTAAAAAGATGTATTTACTGATCACATCAGTTTGACCTTGGGTTGCGTAGCGAAGGTCAGGTCAAGGTCACATTAATTTT